>NW_027553149.1:0-45568 GCF_045843805.1 Urocitellus parryii
TTGGCTCACCAAATTTCGTTCTTCTAGGTTAAACCGTTCCTTTGCAGTAACCGTTTTCATGTTTAGGTTTTACTCTGTTTTCTCCTATATGGATACATGTAGTTGGAACTCTAAATCAAACACGGTTTGTGCTAGCTCTTTGAAACTTGGCACAATAATGTAGTTCCAAGTTCTATAGCTATGGTTTGTGTCCTATTGAAGTAGCCCCAAGCAGAGACTGACGAGAATCACATTCATTGAAATTGGTTGCCAAGCTTCCCAAAAACTACGAGTTTCCTGGAATCTCAGCAAACATTTTTTCACCCAATCTTGATGATACTTGCAGGTAATGATCAGTACACCAATCCCACTTGGCTCACCAAATCGTTCCTGCAGTAACCGTTTTCATGTTTAGGTTTCACTCGGTTTTCTCCAATATGGATACATGTAGTTGGAACTCTAAATCAAACATGGTTTGTGCTAGCTCTTTGAAACTTGGCACAATAATGTACTTCCAAGTTCTATTGCTATGGTTTGTGTCCTATTGAAGTAGCCCCAAGCAGAGACTGACGAGAATCACTTTCATTGAAAGGGGTTGCCAAGCTTCCGTAAAACTACGAGTTTCCTGAAATCTCAGCAAACATTTTTTCACCCAATCTTGATGATACTTGCAGGTAATGATCAGTACACCAATCCCACTTGGCTCACCAAATTTCGTTCTTCTAGGTTAAACCGTTCCTTTGCAGTAACCGTTTTCATGTTTAGGTTTCACTCGGTTTTCTCCTATATGGATACATGTAGTTGGAACTATAAATCAAACACGGTTTGTGCTAGCTCTTTGAAACTTGGCACAATAATGTAGTTCCAAGTTCTATCGCTATGGTTTGTGTCCTATTGAAGTAGCCCCAAGCAGAGACTGACGAGAATCACATTCATTGAAAGGGGATGCCAAGCTTCCCAAAAACTACGAGTTTCCTGAAATCTCAGCAAACATTTTTTCACCCAATCTTGATGATACTTGCAGGTAATGATCAGTAATCCAATCTCACTTGGCTCACCAAATTTCGTTCTTCTAGGTTAAACCGTTCCTTTGCAGTAACCGTTTTCATGTTTAGGTTTCACTCTGTTTTCTCCTATATGGATACATGTAGTTGGAACTCTAAATCAAACACGGTTTGTGCTAGCTCTTTGAAACTTGGCACAATAATGTAGTTCCAAGTTCTATGGCTATGGTTTGTGTCCTATTGAAGTAGCCCCAAGCAGAGACTGACGAGAATCACTTTCATTGAAAGGGGTTGCCAAGCTTCCAAAAAACTACGAGTTTCCTGAAATCTCAGCAAACATTTTTTCACCAGTCTTGATGATACTTGCAGGTAATGATCAGTAATCCAATCCCACTTGGCTCACCAAATTTCGTTCTTCTAGGTTAAACCGTTCCTTTGCAGTAACCGTTTTCATGTTTAGGTTTCACTCTGTTTTCTCCTATATGGATACATGTAGTTGGAACTCTAAATCAAACACGGTTTGTGCTAGCTCTTTGAAACTTGGCACAATAATGTAGTTGCAAGTTCTATGGCTACGGTTTGTGTCCTATTGAAGTAGCCCCAAGCAGAGACTGACGAGATTCACATTCATTGAAAGGGGTTGCCAAGCTTCCGTAAAACTACGAGTTTCCTGAAATCTCAGCAAACATTTTTTCACCAGTCTTGATGATACTTGCAGGTAATGATCAGTAATCCAATCTCACTTGGCTCACCAAATTTCGTTCTTCTAGGTTAAACCGTTCCTTTGCAGTAACCGTTTTCATGTTTAGGTTTTACTCTGTTTTCTCCTATATGGATACATGTAGTTGGAACTCTAAATCAAACACGGTTTGTGCTAGCTCTTTGAAACTTGGCACAATAATGTAGTTCCAAGTTCTATAGCTATGGTTTGTGTCCTATTGAAGTAGCCCCAAGCAGAGACTGACGAGAATCACATTCATTGAAATTGGTTGCCAAGCTTCCCAAAAACTACGAGTTTCCTGGAATCTCAGCAAACATTTTTTCACCCAATCTTGATGATACTTGCAGGTAATGATCAGTACACCAATCCCACTTGGCTCACCAAATTTCGTTCTTCTAGGTTAAACCGTTCCTTTGCAGTAACCGTTTTCATGTTTAGGTTTCACTCGGTTTTCTCCAATATGGATACATGTAGTTGGAACTCTAAATCAAACATGGTTTGTGCTAGCTCTTTGAAACTTGGCACAATAATGTACTTCCAAGTTCTATTGCTATGGTTTGTGTCCTATTGAAGTAGCCCCAAGCAGAGACTGACGAGAATCACTTTCATTGAAAGGGGTTGCCAAGCTTCCGTAAAACTACGAGTTTCCTGAAATCTCAGCAAACATTTTTTCACCCAATCTTGATGATACTTGCAGGTAATGATCAGTACACCAATCCCACTTGGCTCACCAAATTTCGTTCTTCTAGGTTAAACCGTTCCTTTGCAGTAACCGTTTTCATGTTTAGGTTTCACTCTGTTTTCTCCTATATGGATACATGTAGTTGGAACTCTAAATCAAACACGGTTTGTGCTAGCTCTTTGAAACTTGGCACAATAATGTAGTTCCAAGTTCTATCGCTATGGTTTGTGTCCTATTGAAGTAGCCCCAAGCAGAGACTGACGAGAATCACATTCATTGAAAGGGGTTGCCAAGCTTCCCAAAAACTACGAGTTTCCTGAAATCTCAGCAAACATTTTTTCACCCAATCTTGATGATACTTGCAGGTAATGATCAGTAATCCAATCTCACTTGGCTCACCAAATTTCGTTCTTCTAGGTTAAACCGTTCCTTTGCAGTAACCGTTTTCATGTTTAGGTTTCACTCTGTTTTCTCCTATATGGATACATGTAGTTGGAACTCTAAATCAAACACGGTTTGTGCTAGCTCTTTGAAACTTGGCACAATAATGTAGTTCCAAGTTCTATGGCTATGGTTTGTGTCCTATTGAAGTAGCCCCAAGCAGAGACTGACGAGAATCACTTTCATTGAAAGGGGTTGCCAAGCTTCCAAAAAACTACGAGTTTCCTGAAATCTCAGCAAACATTTTTTCACCAGTCTTGATGATACTTGCAGGTAATGATCAGTAATCCAATCCCACTTGGCTCACCAAATTTCGTTCTTCTAGGTTAAACCGTTCCTTTGCAGTAACCGTTTTCATGTTTAGGTTTCACTCTGTTTTCTCCTATATGGATACATGTAGTTGGAACTCTAAATCAAACACGGTTTGTGCTAGCTCTTTGAAACTTGGCACAATAATGTAGTTCCAAGTTCTATGGCTACGGTTTGTGTCCTATTGAAGTAGCCCCAAGCAGAGACTGACGAGAATCACATTCATTGAAAGGGGTTGCCAAGCTTCCGTAAAACTACGAGTTTCCTGAAATCTCAGCAAACATTTTTTCACCAATCTTCATGATACTTGCAGGTAATGATCAGTACACCAATCCCACTTGGCTCACCAAATTTCGTTCTTCTAGGTTAAACCGTTCCTTTGCAGTAACCGTTTTCATGTTTAGGTTTCACTCGGTTTTCTCCTATACGGATACATGTATTTGGAACTCTAAATCAAACGCGGTTTGTGCTAGCTATTTGAAACCTGGCACAATAATGTAGTTTCAAGTTCTATCGCTATGGTTTGTGTCCTATTGAAGTAGCCCCAAGCAGAGACTGACGAGAATCACATTGATTGAAAGGGGTTCCCAAGCTTCCCAAAAACTACGAGTTTCCTGAAATCTCAGCAAACATTTTTTCACCCAATCTTGATGATACTTGCAGGTAATGATCAGTACACCAATCCCACTTGGCTCACCAAATTTCGTTCTTCTAGGTTAAACCGTTCCTTTGCAGTAACCGTTTTCATGTTTAGGTTTCACTCTGTTTTCTCCTATATGGATACATGTAGTTGGAACTCTAAATCAAACACGGTTTGTGCTAGCTCTTTGAAACTTGGCACAATAATGTAGTTCCAAGTTGTATGGCTATGGTTTGTGTCCTATTGAAGTAGCCCGAAGCAGAGACTGACGAGAATCACATTCATTGAAAGGGGTTGCCAAGCTTCCAAAAGAACTACGAGTTTCCTGTAATCTCACCAAACAATTTTTCACCAATCTTGATGATACTTGCAGGTAATGATCAGTAATCCAATCCCACTTGGCTCACCAAATTTCGTTCTTCTAGGTTAAACCGTTCCTTTGCAGTAACCATTTTCATTATTAGGTTTCACTCTGTTTTCTCCTATATGGATACATGTAGTTGGAACTCTAAATCAAACATGGTTTGTGCTAATTCTTTGAAACTTGGCACAATAATGTACTTCCAAGTTCTATTGCTATGGTTTGTGTCCTATTGAAGTAGCCCGAAGCAGAGACTGACGAGAATCACTTTCATTGAAAGGGGTTGCCAAGATTCCGTAAAACTACGAGTTTCCTGAAATCTCAGCAAACATTTTTTCACCCAGTCTTGATGATACTTGCAGGTAATGATCAGTAATCCAATCCCACTTGGCTCACCAAATTTCGTTCTTCTAGGTTAAACCGTTCCTTTGCAGTAACCGTTTTCATGTTTAGGTTTCACTCTGTTTTCTCCTATATGGATACATGTAGTTGGAACTCTAAATCAAACACGGTTTGTGCTAGCTCTTTGAAACTTGGCACAATAATGTAGTTCCAAGTTCTATCGCTATGGTTTGTGTCCTATTGAAGTAGCCTGAAGCAGAGACTGACGAGAATCACATTGATTGAAAGTGGTTCCCAAGCTTCCCAAAAACTACGAGTTTCCTGAAATCTCAGCAAACATTTTTTCACCCAATCTTGATGATACTTGCAGGTAATGATCAGTACACCAATCCCACTTGGCTCACCAAATTTCGTTCTTCTAGGTTAAACCGTTCCTTTGCAGTAACCGTTTTCATGTTTAGGTTTCACTCTGTTTTCTCCTATATGGATACATGTAGTTGGAACTCTAAATCAAACACGGTTTGTGCTAGCTCTTTGAAACTTGGCACAATAATGTAGTTCCAAGTTCTATCGCTATGGTTTGTGTCCTATTGAAGTAGCCCCAAGCAGAGACTGACGAGAATCACATTCATTGAAAGGGGTTGCCAAGCTTCCAAAAAACTATGAGTTTCCTGAAATCTCAGCAAACATTTTTTCACCCAATCTTGATGATACTTGCAGGTAATGATCAGTACACCAATCCCACTTGGCTCACCAAATTTCGTTCTTCTAGGTTAAACCGTTCCTTTGCAGTAACCGTTTTCATGTTTAGGTTTCACTCTGTTTTCTCCTATATGGATACATGTATTTGGAACTCTAAATCAAACGCGGTTTGTGCTAGCTCTTTGAAACTTGGCACAATAATGTAGTTCCAAGTTCTATGGCTATGGTTTGTGTCCTATTGAAGTAGCCCCAAGCAGAGACTGACGAGAATCACATTCATTGAAAGGGGTTGCCAAGCTTCCAAAAAACTACGAGTTTCCTGAAATCTCAGCAAACATTTTCTCACGCAATTTTGATGATACTGGCAGGTAATGATCAGTACACCAATCCCACTTGGCTCACCAAATTTCGTTCTTCTAGGTTAAACCGTTCCTTTGCAGAAACCGTTTTCATGTTTAGGTTTCACTCTGTTTTCTCCTATATGGATACATGTAGTTGGAACTCTAAATCAAACACGGTTTGTGCTAGCTCTTTGAAACTTGGCACAATAATGTACTTCCAAGTTCTATTGCTATGGTTTGTGTCCTATTGAAGTAGCCCGAAGCAGAGACTGACGAGAATCACTTTCATTGAAAGGGGTTGCCAAGATTCCGTAAAACTACGAGTTTCCTGAAATCTCAGCAAACATTTTTTCACCCAATCTTGATGATACTTGCAGGTAATGATCAGTACACCAATCCCACTTGGCTCACCAAATTTCGTTCTTCTAGGTTAAACCGTTCCTTTGCAGTAACCGTTTTCATGTTTAGGTTTCACTCTGTTTTCTCCTATATGGATACATGTAGTTGGAACTGTAAATCAAACACGGTTTGTGCTAGCTCTTTGAAACTTGGCACAATAATGTAGTTCCAAGTTCTATCGCTATGGTTTGTGTCATATTGAAGTAGCCCCAAGCAGAGACTGACGAGAATCACATTCATTGAAATTGGTTGCCAAGCTTCCAAAAAACTACGAGTTTCCTGAAATCTCAGCACACATTTTTTCACCCAATCTTGATGATACTTGCAGGTAATGATCAGGAATCCAATCCCACTTGGCTAACCAAATTTCGTTCTTCTAGGTTAAACCGTTCCTTTGCAGTAACCGTTTTCATGTTTAGGTTTCACTCTGTTTTCTCCTATATGGATACATGTAGTTGGAACTCTAAAATCAAACACGGTTTGTGCTAGCTCTTTGAAACTTGGCACAATAATGTAGTTCCATGTTCTATGGCTATGGTTTGTGTCCTATTGAAGTAGCCCCAAGCAGAGACTGACGAGAATGACTTTCATTGAAAGGGGTTGCCAAGCTTCCAAAAAACTACGAGTTTCCTGAAATCTCAGCAAACATTTTTTCACCAGTCTTGATGATACTTGCAGGTAATGATCAGTAATCCAATCCCACTTGGCTCACCAAATTTCGTTCTTCTAGGTTAAACCGTTCCTTTGCAGTAACCGTTTTCATGTTTAGGTTTCACTCTGTTTTCTCCTATATGGATACATGTAGTTGGAACTCTGAATCAAACACGGTTTGTGCTAGCTCTTTGAAACTTGGCACAATAATGTAGTTCCAAGTTCTATGGCTATGGTTTGTGTCCTATTGAAGTAGCCCCAAGCAGAGACTGACGAGAATCACATTCATTGAAAGGGGTTGCCAAGCTTCCAAAAAAACTACGAGTTTCCTGAAATCTCAGCAAACATTTTTTCACCAGTCTTGATGATACTTGCAGGTAATGATCAGTAATCCAATCCCACTTGGCTCACCAAATTTCGTTCTTCTAGGTTAAACCGTTCCTTTGCAGTAACCGTTTTCATGTTTAGGTTTCACTCTGTTTTCTCCTATATGGATACATGTATTTGGAACTCTAAATCAAACACGGTTTGTGCTAATTCTTTGAAACTTGGCACAATAATGTAGTTCCAAGTTCTATCGCTATGGTTTGTGTCCTATTGAAGTAGCCCGAAGCAGAGACTGACGAGAATCACTTTCATTGAAAGGGGTTGCCAAGCTTCCGTAAAAGTAAGAGTTTCCTGAAATCTCAGCAAACATTTTTTCACCCAATCTTGATGATACTTGCAGGTAATGATCAGTACACCAATCCCACTTGGCTCACCAAATTTCGTTCTTCTAGGTTAAACCGTTCCTTTGCAGTAACCGTTTTCATGTTTAGGTTTCACTCTGTTTTCTCCTATATGGATACATGTAGTTGGAACTCTAAATCAAACACGGTTTGTGCTAGCTCTTTGAAACTTGGCACAATAATGTAGTTCCAAGTTCTATCGATATGGTTTGTGTCCTATTGAAGTAGCCCCAAGCAGAGACTGACGAGAATCACATTCATTGAAATTGGTTGCCAAGCTTCCAAAAAACTACGAGTTTCCTGAAATCTCAGCAAACATTTTTTCACCCAATCTTGATGATACTTGCAGGTAATGATCAGTACACCAATCCCACTTGGCTCACCAAATTTCGTTCTTCTAGGTTAAACCGTTCCTTTGCAGTAACCGTTTTCATGTTTAGGTTTCACTCTGTTTTCTCCTATATGGATACATGTAGGTGGAACTCTAAATCAAACGCGGTTTGTGCTAGCTCTTTGAAACTAGGCACAATAATGTAGTTCCAAGTTCTATCGCTATGGTTTGTGTCCTATTGAAGTAGCCCCAAGCAGAGACTGACGAGAATCACATTCATTGAAAGGGGTTGCCAAGCTTCCAAAAAACTACGAGTTTCCTGAAATCTCAGCAAACATTTATTCACCCAATCTTGATGATACTTTCAGGTAATGATCAGTACACCAATCCCACTTTGCTCACCAAATTTCGTTCTTCTAGGTTAAACCGTTCCTTTGCAGTAACCGTTTTCATGTTTAGGTTTCACTCGGTTTTCTCCTATACGGATACATGTATTTGGAACTCTAAATCAAACGCGGTTTGTGCTAGCTATTTGAAACCTGGCACAATAATGTAGTTTCAAGTTCTATCGCTATGGTTTGTGTCCTATTGAAGTAGCCCCAAGCAGAGACTGACGAGAATCACATTGATTGAAAGGGGTTCCCAAGCTTCCCAAAAACTACGAGTTTCCTGAAATCTCAGCAAACATTTTTTCACCCAATCTTGATGATACTTGCAGGTAATGATCAGTACACCAATCCCACTTGGCTCACCAAATTTCGTTCTTCTAGGTTAAACCGTTCCTTTGCAGTAACCGTTTTCATGTTTAGGTTTCACTCTGTTTTCTCCTATATGGATACATGTAGTTGGAACTCTAAATCAAACACGGTTTATGCTAGCTCTTTGAAACTTGGCACAATAATGTAGTTCCAAGTTCTATCGCTATGGTTTGTGTCCTATTGAAGTAGCCCCAAGCAGAGACTGACGAGAATCACATTCATTGAAAGGGGTTGCCAAGCTTCCAAAAAACTACGAGTTTCCTGAAATCTCAGCAAACATTTTTTCACCCAATCTTGATGATACTTGCAGGTAATGATCAGTACACCAATCCCACTTGGCTCACCAAATTTCGTTCTTCTAGGTTAAACCGTTCCTTTGCAGTAACCGTTTTCATGTTTAGGTTTCAATCTGTTTTCTCCTATATGGATACATGTAGTTGGAACTCTAAATCAAACACGGTTTGTGCTAGCTCTTTGAAACTTGGCACAATAATGTAGTTCCAAGTTGTATGGCTATGGTTTGTGTCCTATTGAAGTAGCCCGAAGCAGAGACTGACGAGAATCACATTCATTGAAAGGGGTTGCCAAGCTTCCAAAAGAACTACGAGTTTCCTGTAATCTCACCAAACAATTTTTCACCAATCTTGATGATACTTGCAGGTAATGATCAGTAATCCAATCCCACTTGGCTCACCAAATTTCGTTCTTCTAGGTTAAACCGTTCCTTTGCAGTAACCATTTTCATTATTAGGTTTCACTCTGTTTTCTCCTATATGGATACATGTAGTTGGAACTCTAAATCAAACATGGTTTGTGCTAATTCTTTGAAACTTGGCACAATAATGTACTTCCAAGTTCTATTGCTATGGTTTGTGTCCTATTGAAGTAGCCCGAAGCAGAGACTGACGAGAATCACTTTCATTGAAAGGGGTTGCCAAGATTCCGTAAAACTACGAGTTTCCTGAAATCTCAGCAAACATTTTTTTCACCCAATCTTGATGATACTTGCAGGTAATGATCAGTACACCAATCCCACTTGGCTCACCAAATTTCGTTCTTCTAGGTTAAACCGTTCCTTTGCAGTAACCGTTTTCATGTTTAGGTTTCACTCTGTTTTCTCCTATATGGATACAAGTAGTTGGAACTCTAAATCAAACACGGTTTGTGCTAGCTCTTTGAAACTTGGCACAATAATGTAGTTCCAAGTTCTATCGCTATGATTTGTGTCCTATTGAAGTAGCCCCAAGCAGAGACTGACGAGAATCACATTCATTGAAATTGGTTGCCAAGCTTCCAAAAAACTACGAGTTTCCTGAAATCTCAGCAAACATTTTTTCACCCAATCTTGATGATACTTGCAGGTAATGATCAGTACACCAATCCCACTTGGCTCACCAAATTTCGTTCTTCTAGGTTAAACCGTTCCTTTGCAGTAACCGTTTTCATGTTTAGGTTTCACTCGGTTTTCTCCTATACGGATACATGTATTTGGAACTCTAAATCAAACGCGGTTTGTGCTAGCTATTTGAAACCTGGCACAATAATGTAGTTTCAAGTTCTATCGCTATGGTTTGTGTCCTATTGAAGTAGCCCCAAGCAGAGACTGACGAGAATCACATTGATTGAAAGGGGTTCCCAAGCTTCCCAAAAACTACGAGTTTCCTGAAATCTCAGCAAACATTTTTTCACCCAATCTTGATGATACTTGCAGGTAATGATCAGTACACCAATCCCACTTGGCTCACCAAATTTCGTTCTTCTAGGTTAAACCGTTCCTTTGCAGTAACCGTTTTCATGTTTAGGTTTCACTCTGTTTTCTCCTATATGGATACATGTAGTTGGAACTCTAAATCAAACACGGTTTATGCTAGCTCTTTGAAACTTGGCACAATAATGTAGTTCCAAGTTCTATCGCTATGGTTTGTGTCCTATTGAAGTAGCCCCAAGCAGAGACTGACGAGAATCACATTCATTGAAAGGGGTTGCCAAGCTTCCAAAAAACTACGAGTTTCCTGAAATCTCAGCAAACATTTTTTCACCCAATCTTGATGATACTTGCAGGTAATGATCAGTACACCAATCCCACTTGGCTCACCAAATTTCGTTCTTCTAGGTTAAACCGTTCCTTTGCAGTAACCGTTTTCATGTTTAGGTTTCAATCTGTTTTCTCCTATATGGATACATGTAGTTGGAACTCTAAATCAAACACGGTTTGTGCTAGCTCTTTGAAACTTGGCACAATAATGTAGTTCCAAGTTGTATGGCTATGGTTTGTGTCCTATTGAAGTAGCCCGAAGCAGAGACTGACGAGAATCACATTCATTGAAAGGGGTTGCCAAGCTTCCAAAAGAACTACGAGTTTCCTGTAATCTCACCAAACAATTTTTCACCAATCTTGATGATACTTGCAGGTAATGATCAGTAATCCAATCCCACTTGGCTCACCAAATTTCGTTCTTCTAGGTTAAACCGTTCCTTTGCAGTAACCATTTTCATTATTAGGTTTCACTCTGTTTTCTCCTATATGGATACATGTAGTTGGAACTCTAAATCAAACATGGTTTGTGCTAATTCTTTGAAACTTGGCACAATAATGTACTTCCAAGTTCTATTGCTATGGTTTGTGTCCTATTGAAGTAGCCCGAAGCAGAGACTGACGAGAATCACTTTCATTGAAAGGGGTTGCCAAGATTCCGTAAAACTACGAGTTTCCTGAAATCTCAGCAAACATTTTTTTCACCCAATCTTGATGATACTTGCAGGTAATGATCAGTACACCAATCCCACTTGGCTCACCAAATTTCGTTCTTCTAGGTTAAACCGTTCCTTTGCAGTAACCGTTTTCATGTTTAGGTTTCACTCTGTTTTCTCCTATATGGATACATGTAGTTGGAACTCTAAATCAAACACGGTTTGTGCTAGCTCTTTGAAACTTGGCACAATAATGTAGTTCCAAGTTCTATCGCTATGATTTGTGTCCTATTGAAGTAGCCCCAAGCAGAGACTGACGAGAATCACATTCATTGAAATTGGTTGCCAAGCTTCCAAAAAACTACGAGTTTCCTGAAATCTCAGCAAACATTTTTTTCACCCAATCTTGATGATACTTGCAGGTAATGATCAGTACACCAATCCCACTTGGCTCACCAAATTTCGTTCTTCTAGGTTAAACCGTTCCTTTGCAGTAACCGTTTTCATGTTTAGGTTTCACTCGATTTTCTCCTATACGGATACATGTATTTGGAACTCTAAATCAAACGCGGTTTGTGCTAGCTATTTGAAACCTGGCACAATAATGTAGTTTCAAGTTCTATCGCTATGGTTTGTGTCCTATTGAAGTAGCCCCAAGCAGAGACTGACGAGAATCACATTGATTGAAAGGGGTTCCCAAGCTTCCCAAAAACTACGAGTTTCCTGAAATCTCAGCAAACATTTTTTCACCCAATCTTGATGATACTTGCAGGTAATGATCAGTACACCAATCCCACTTGGCTCACCAAATTTCGTTCTTCTAGGTTAAACCGTTCCTTTGCAGTAACCGTTTTCATGTTTAGGTTTCACTCTGTTTTCTCCTATATGGATACATGTATTTGGAACTCTAAATCAAACGCGGTTTGTGCTAGCTCTTTGAAACTTGGCACAATAATGTAGTTCCAAGTTCTATGGCTATGGTTTGTGTCCTATTGAAGTAGCCCCAAGCAGAGACTGACGAGAATCACATTCATTGAAAGGGGTTGCCAAGCTTCCAAAAAACTACGAGTTTCCTGAAATCTCAGCAAACATTTTCTCACGCAATCTTGATGATACTGGCAGGTAATGATCAGTACACCAATCCCACTTGGCTCACCAAATTTCGTTCTTCTAGGTTAAACCGTTCCTTTGCAGTAACCGTTTTCATGTTTAGGTTTCACTCTGTTTTCTCCTATATGGATACATGTAGTTGGAACTCTAAATCAAACACGGTTTGTGCTAGCTCTTTGAAACTTGGCACAATAATGTAGTTCCAAGTTCTATCGCTATGGTTTGTGTCATATTGAAGTAGCCCCAAGCAGAGACTGACGAGAATCACATTCATTGAAATTGGTTGCCAAGCTTCCAAAAAACTACGAGTTTCCTGAAATCTCAGCACACATTTTTTCACCAATCTTGATGATACTTGCAGGTAATGATCAGGAATCCAATCCCACTTGGCTAACCAAATTTCGTTCTTCTAGGTTAAACCGTTCCTTTGCAGTAACCGTTTTCATGTTTAGGTTTCACTCTGTTTTCTCCTATATGGATACATGTAGTTGGAACTCTAAATCAAACACGGTTTGTGCTAGCTCTTTGAAACTTGGCACAATAATGTAGTTCCATGTTCTATGGCTATGGTTTGTGTCCTATTGAAGTAGCCCCAAGCAGAGACTGACGAGAATCACTTTCATTGAAAGGGGTTGCCAAGCTTCCAAAAAACTACGAGTTTCCTGAAATCTCAGCAAACATTTTTTCACCAGTCTTGATGATACTTGCAGGTAATGATCAGTAATCCAATCCCACTTGGCTCACCAAATTTCGTTCTTCTAGGTTAAACCGTTCCTTTGCAGTAACCGTTTTCATGTTTAGGTTTCACTCTGTTTTCTCCTATATGGATACATGTAGTTGGAACTCTGAATCAAACACGGTTTGTGCTAGCTCTTTGAAACTTGGCACAATAATGTAGTTCCAAGTTCTATGGCTATGGTTTGTGTCCTATTGAAGTAGCCCCAAGCAGAGACTGACGAGAATCACATTCATTGAAAGGGGTTGCCAAGCTTCCATAAAAACTACGAGTTTCCTGAAATCTCAGCAAACATTTTTTCACCAGTCTTGATGATACTTGCAGGTAATGATCAGTAATCCAATCCCACTTGGCTCACCAAATTTTGTTCTTCTAGGTTAAACCGTTCCTTTGCAGTAACCGTTTTCATGTTTAGGTTTCACTCTGTTTTCTCCTATACGGATACATGTATTTGGAACTCTAAATAAAACGCGGTTTGTGCTAGCTATTTGAAACCTGGCACAATAATGTAGTTTCAAGTTCTATCGCTATGGTTTGTGTCCTATTGAAGTAGCCCCAAGCAGAGACTGACGAGAATCACATTGATTGAAAGGGGTTGCCAAGCTTCCGTAAAACTACGAGTTTCCTGAAATCTCAGCAAATATTTTTTCACCCAATCTTGATGATACTTGCAGGTAATGATCAGTACACAATCCCACTTGGCTCACCAAATTTCGTTCTTCTAGGTTAAAACCGTTCCTTTGCAGTAACCGTTTTCATGTTTAGGTTTCACTCTGTTTTCTCCTATATGGATACATGTAGTTGGAACTCTAAATCAAACACGGTTTGTGCTAGCTCTTTGAAACTTGGCACAATAATGTAGTTCCAAGTTCTATCGATATGGTTTGTGTCCTATTGAAGTAGCCCCAAGCAGAGACTGAGGAGAATCACATTCATTGAAATTGGTTGCCAAGCTTCCAAAAAACTACGAGTTTCCTGAAATCTCAGCAAACATTTTTTCACCCAATCTTGATGATACTTGCAGGTAATGATCAGTACACCAATCCCACTTGGCTCACCAAAATTTCGTTCTTCTAGGTTAAACCGTTCCTTTGCAGTAACCGTTTTCATGTTTAGGTTTCACTCTGTTTTCTCCTATATGGATACATGTAGGTGGAACTCTAAATCAAACGCGGTTTGTGCTAGCTCTTTGAAACTAGGCACAATAATGTAGTTCCAAGTTCTATCGCTATGGTTTGTGTCCTATTGAAGTAGCCCCAAGCAGAGACTGACGAGAATCACATTCATTGAAAGGGGTTGCCAAGCTTCCAAAAAACTACGAGTTTCCTGAAATCTCAGCAAACATTTATTCACCCAATCTTGATGATACTTTCAGGTAATGATCAGTACACCAATCCCACTTGGCTCACCAAATTTCGTTCTTCTAGGTTAAACCGTTCCTTTGCAGTAACCGTTTTCATGTTTAGGTTTCACTCGGTTTTCTCCTATACGGATACATGTATTTGGAACTCTAAATCAAACGCGGTTTGTGCTAGCTATTTGAAACCTGGCACAATAATGTAGTTTCAAGTTCTATCGCTATGGTTTGTGTCCTATTGAAGTAGCCCCAAGCAGAGACTGACGAGAATCACATTGATTGAAAGGGGTTCCCAAGCTTCCCAAAAACTACGAGTTTCCTGAAATCTCAGCAAACATTTTTTCACCCAATCTTGATGATACTTGCAGGTAATGATCAGTACACCAATCCCACTTGGCTCACCAAATTTCGTTCTTCTAGGTTAAACCGTTCCTTTGCAGTAACCGTTTTCATGTTTAGGTTTCACTCTGTTTTCTCCTATATGGATACATGTAGTTGGAACTCTAAATCAAACACGGTTTGTGCTAGCTCTTTGAAACTTGTCACAATAATGTAGTTCCAAGTTCTATCGCTATGGTTTGTGTCCTATTGAAGTAGCCCCAAGCAGAGACTGACGAGAATCACATTCATTGAAAGGGGTTGCCAAGCTTCCAAAAAACTACGAGTTTCCTGAAATCTCAGCAAACATTTTTTCACCCAATCTTGATGATACTTGCAGGTAATGATCAGTACACCAATCCCACTTGGCTCACCAAATTTCGTTCTTCTAGGTTAAACCGTTCCTTTGCAGTAACCGTTTTCATGTTTAGGTTTCACTCTGTTTTCTCCTATATGGATACATGTAGTTGGAACTCTAAATCAAACACGGTTTGTGCTAGCTCTTTCAAACTTGGCACAATAATGTAGTTCCAAGTTGTATGGCTATGGTTTGTGTCCTATTGAAGTAGCCCGAAGCAGAGACTGACGAGAATCACATTCATTGAAAGGGGTTGCCAAGCTTCCAAAAGAACTACGAGTTTCCTGTAATCTCACCAAACAATTTTTCACCAATCTTGATGATACTTGCAGGTAATGATCAGTAATCCAATCCCACTTGGCTCACCAAATTTCGTTCTTCTAGGTTAAACCGTTCCTTTGCAGTAACCATTTTCATTATTAGGTTTCACTCTGTTTTCTCCTATATGGATACATGTAGTTGGAACTCTAAATCAAACATGGTTTGTGCTAATTCTTTGAAACTTGGCACAATAATGTACTTCCAAGTTCTATTGCTATGGTTTGTGTCCTATTGAAGTAGCCCGAAGCAGAGACTGACGAGAATCACTTTCATTGAAAGGGGTTGCCAAGCTTCCCAAAAACTACGAGTTTCCTGAAATCTCAGCAAACATTTTTTCACCCAATCTTGATGATACTTGCAGGTAATGATCAGTACACCAATCCCACTTGGCTCACCAAATTTCGTTCTTCTAGGTTAAACCGTTCCTTTGCAGTAACCGTTTTCATGTTTAGGTTTCACTCTGTTTTCTCCTATATGGATACATGTATTTGGAACTCTAAATCAAACGCGGTTTGTGCTAGCTCTTTGAAACTTGGCACAATAATGTAGTTCCAAGTTCTATGGCTATGGTTTGTGTCCTATTGAAGTAGCCCCAAGCAGAGACTGACGAGAATCACATTCATTGAAAGGGGTTGCCAAGCTTCCAAAAAACTACGAGTTTCCTGAAATCTCAGCAAACATTTTCCAACGCAATCTTGATGATACTGGCAGGTAATGATCAGTACACCAATCCCACTTGGCTCACCAAATTTCGTTCTTCTAGGTTAAACCGTTCCTTTGCAGAAACCGTTTTCATGTTTAGGTTTCACTCTGTTTTCTCCTATATAGATACATGTAGTTGGAACTCTAAATCAAACACGGTTTGTGCTAGCTCTTTGAAACTTGGCACAATAATGTACTTCCAAGTTCTATTGCTATGGTTTGTGTCCTATTGAAGTAGCCCCGAAGCAGAGACTGACGAGAATCACTTTCATTGAAAGGGGTTGCCAAGATTCCGTAAAACTACGAGTTTCCTGAAATCTCAGCAAACATTTTTTCACCCAATCTTGATGATACTTGCAGGTAATGATCAGTACACCAATCCCACTTGGCTCACCAAATTTCGTTCTTCTAGGTTAAACCGTTCCTTTGCAGTAACCGTTTTCATGTTTAGGTTTCACTCTGTTTTCTCCTATATGGATACATGTAGTTGGAACTCTAAATCAAACACGGTTTGTGCTAGCTCTTTGAAACTTGGCACAATAATGTAGTTCCAAGTTCTATCGCTATGGTTTGTGTCATATTGAAGTAGCCCCAAGCAGAGACTGACGAGAATCACATTCATTGAAATTGGTTGCCAAGCTTCCAAAAAACTACGAGTTTCCTGAAATCTCAGCACACATTTTTTCACCCAATCTTGATGATACTTGCAGGTAATGATCAGAATCCAATCCCACTTGGCTCACCAAATTTCGTTCTTCTAGGTTAAACCGTTCCTTTGCAGTAACCGTTTTCATGTTTAGGTTTCACTCTGTTTTCTCCTATATGGATACATGTAGTTGGAACTCTAAATCAAACACGGTTTGTGCTAGCTCTTTGAAACTTGGCACAATAATGTAGTTCCATGTTCTATGGCTATGGTTTGTGTCCTATTGAAGTAGCCCCAAGCAGAGACTGACGAGAATCACTTTCATTGAAAGGGTTTGCCAAGCTTCCAAAAAACTACGAGTTTCCTGAAATCTCAGCAAACATTTTTTCACCAGTCTTGATGATACTTGCAGGTAATGATCAGTAATCCAATCCCACTTGGCTCACCAAATTTCGTTCTTCTAGGTTAAACCGTTCCTTTGCAGTAACCGTTTTCATGTTTAGGTTTCACTCTGTTTTCTCCTATATGGATACATGTAGTTGGAACTCTGAATCAAACACGGTTTGTGCTAGCTCTTTGAAACTTGGCACAATAATGTAGTTCCAAGTTCTATGGCTATGGTTTGTGTCCTATTGAAGTAGCCCCAAGCAGAGACTGACGAGAATCACATTCATTGAAAGGGGTTGCCAAGCTTCCAAAAAACTACGAGTTTCCTGAAATCTCAGCAAACATTTTTTTCACCAGTCTTGATGATACTTGCAGGTAATGATCAGTAATCCAATCCCACTTGGCTCACCAAATTTTGTTCTTCTAGGTTAAACCGTTCCTTTGCAGTAACCGTTTTCATGTTTAGGTTTCACTCTGTTTTCTCCTATACGGATACATGTATTTGGAACTCTAAATAAAACGCGGTTTGTGCTAGCTATTTGAAACCTGGCACAATAATGTAGTTTCAAGTTCTATCGCTATGGTTTGTGTCCTATTGAAGTAGCCCCAAGCAGAGACTGACGAGAATCACATTGATTGAAAGGGGTTGCCAAGCTTCCGTAAAACTACGAGTTTCCTGAAATCTCAGCAAATATTTTTTCACCCAATCTTGATGATACTTGCAGGTAATGATCAGTACACCAATCCCACTTGGCTCACCAAATTTTCGTTCTTCTAGGTTAAACCGTTCCTTTGCAGTAACCGTTTTCATGTTTAGGTTTCACTCTGTTTTCTCCTATATGGATACATGTAGTTGGAACTCTAAATCAAACACGGTTTGTGCTAGCTCTTTGAAACTTGGCACAATAATGTAGTTCCAAGTTCTATCGATATGGTTTTGTGTCCTATTGAAGTAGCCCCAAGCAGAGACTGAGGAGAATCACATTCATTGAAATTGGTTGCCAAGCTTCCAAAACACTACGAGTTTCCTGAAATCTCAGCAAACATTTTTTCACCCAATCTTGATGATACTTGCAGGTAATGATCAGTACACCAATCCCACTTGGCTCACCAAATTTCGTTCTTCTAGGTTAAACCGTTCCTTTGCAGTAACCGTTTTCATGTTTAGGTTTCACTCTGTTTTCTCCTATATGGATACATGTAGGTGGAACTCTAAATCAAACGCGGTTTGTGCTAGCTCTTTGAAACTAGGCACAATAATGTAGTTCCAAGTTCTATCGCTATGGTTTGTGTCCTATTGAAGTAGCCCCAAGCAGAGACTGACGAGAATCACATTCATTGAAAGGGGTTGCCAAGCTTCCAAAAAACTACGAGTTTCCTGAAATCTCAGCAAACATTTATTCACCCAATCTTGATGATACTTTCAGGTAATGATCAGTACACCAATCCCACTTGGCTCACCAAATTTTCGTTCTTCTAGGTTAAACCGTTCCTTTGCAGTAACCGTTTTCATGTTTAGGTTTCACTCGGTTTTCTCCTATACGGATACATGTATTTGGAACTCTAAATCAAACGCGGTTTGTGCTAGCTATTTGAAACCTGGCACAATAATGTAGTTTCAAGTTCTATCGCTATGGTTTGTGTCCTATTGAAGTAGCCCCAAGCAGAGACTGACGAGAATCACATTGATTGAAAGGGGTTCCCAAGCTTCCCAAAAACTACGAGTTTCCTGAAATCTCAGCAAACATTTTTTCACCCAATCTTGATGATACTTGCAGGTAATGATCAGTACACCAATCCCACTTGGCTCACCAAATTTCGTTCTTCTAGGTTAAACCGTTCCTTTGCAGTAACCGTTTTCATGTTTAGGTTTCACTCTGTTTTCTCCTATATGGATACATGTAGTTGGAACTCTAAATCAAACACGGTTTGTGCTAGCTCTTTGAAACTTGGCACAATAATGTAGTTCCATGTTCTATGGCTATGGTTTGTGTCCTATTGAAGTAGCCCCAAGCAGAGACTGACGAGAATCACTTTCATTGAAAGGGGTTTGCCAAGCTTCCAAAAAACTACGAGTTTCCTGAAATCTCAGCAAACATTTTTTCACCAGTCTTGATGATACTTGCAGGTAATGATCAGTAATCCAATCCCACTTGGCTCACCAAATTTCGTTCTTCTAGGTTAAACCGTTCCTTTGCAGTAACCGTTTTCATGTTTAGGTTTCACTCTGTTTTCTCCTATATGGATACATGTAGTTGGGAATTCTAAATCAAACACGGTTTGTGCTAGCTCTTTGAAACTTGGCACAATAATGTAGTTCCAAGTTCTATGGCTATGGTTTGTGTCCTATTGAAGTAGCCCCAAGCAGAGACTGACGAGAATCACATTCATTGAAAGGGGTTGCCAAGCTTCCAAAAAAACTACGAGTTTTCCTGAAATCTCAGCAAACATTTTTTCACCAGTCTTGATGATACTTGCAGGTAATGATCAGTAATCCAATCCCACTTGGCTCACCAAATTTTGTTCTTCTAGGTTAAACCGTTCCTTTGCAGTAACCGTTTTCATGTTTAGGTTTCACTCTGTTTTCTCCTATACGGATACATGTATTTGGAACTCTAAATAAAACGCGGTTTGTGCTAGCTATTTGAAACCTGGCACAATAATGTAGTTTCAAGTTCTATCGCTATGGTTTGTGTCCTATTGAACTAGCCCCAAGCAGAGACTGACGAGAATCACATTGATTGAAAGGGGTTGCCAAGCTTCCGTAAAACTACGAGTTTCCTGAAATCTCAGCAAATATTTTTTTCACCCAATCTTGATGATACTTGCAGGTAATGATCAGTACACCAATCCCACTTGGCTCACCAAATTTCGTTCTTCTAGGTTAAACCGTTCCTTTGCAGTAACCGTTTTCATGTTTAGGTTTCACTCTGTTTTCTCCTATATGGATACATGTAGTTGGAACTCTAAATCAAACACGGTTTGTGCTAGCTCTTTGAAACTTGGCACAATAATGTAGTTCCAAGTTCTATCGATATGGTTTGTGTCCTATTGAAGTAGCCCCAAGCAGAGACTGAGGAGAATCACATTCATTGAAATTGGTTGCCAAGCTTCCAAAACACTACGAGTTTCCTGAAATCTCAGCAAACATTTTTTCACCCAATCTTGATGATACTTGCAGGTAATGATCAGTACACCAATCCCACTTGGCTCACCAAATTTCGTTCTTCTAGGTTAAACCGTTCCTTTGCAGTAACCGTTTTCATGTTTAGGTTTCACTCTGTTTTCTCCTATATGGATACATGTAGGTTGGAACTCTAAATCAAACGCGGTTTGTGCTAGCTCTTTGAAACTAGGCACAATAATGTAGTTCCAAGTTCTATCGCTATGGTTTGTGTCCTATTGAAGTAGCCCCAAGCAGAGACTGACGAGAATCACATTCATTGAAAGGGGTTGCCAAGCTTCCAAAAAACTACGAGTTTCCTGAAATCTCAGCAAACATTTATTCACCCAATCTTGATGATACTTTCAGGTAATGATCAGTACACCAATCCCACTTGGCTCACCAAATTTCGTTCTTCTAGGTTAAACCGTTCCTTTGCAGTAACCGTTTTCATGTTTAGGTTTCACTCGGTTTTCTCCTATACGGATACATGTATTTGGAACTCTAAATCAAACGCGGTTTGTGCTAGCTATTTGAAACCTGGCACAATAATGTAGTTTCAAGTTCTATCGCTATGGTTTGTGTCCTATTGAAGTAGCCCCAAGCAGAGACTGACGAGAATCACATTGATTGAAAGGGGTTCCCAAGCTTCCCAAAAACTACGAGTTTCCTGAAATCTCAGCAAACATTTTTTCACCCAATCTTGATGATACTTGCAGGTAATGATCAGTACACCAATCCCACTTGGCTCACCAAATTTCGTTTCTTCTAGGTTAAACCGTTCCTTTGCAGTAACCGTTTTCATGTTTAGGTTTCACTCTGTTTTCTCTATATGGATACATGTAGTTGGAACTCTAAATCAAACACGGTTTGTGCTAGCTCTTTGAAACTTGGCACAATAATGTAGTTCCAAGTTCTATCGCTATGGTTTGTGTCCTATTGAAGTAGCCCCAAGCAGAGACTGACGAGAATCACATTCATTGAAAGGGGTTGCCAAGCTTCCAAAAAACTACGAGTTTCCTGAAATCTCAGCAAACATTTTTTCACCCAATCTTGATGATACTTGCAGGTAATGATCAGTACACCAATCCCACTTGGCTCACCAAATTTCGTTCTTCTAGGTTAAACCGTTCCTTTGCAGTAACCGTTTTCATGTTTAGGTTTCACTCTGTTTTCTCCTATATGGATACATGTAGTTGGAACTCTAAATCAAACACGGTTTGTGCTAGCTCTTTCAAACTTTGGCACAATAATGTAGTTCCAAGTTGTATGGCTATGGTTTGTGTCCTATTGAAGTAGCCCGAAGCAGAGACTGACGAGAATCACATTCATTGAAAGGGGTTGCCAAGCTTCCAAAAGAACTACGAGTTTCCTGTAATCTCACCAAACAATTTTTCACCAATCTTGATGATACTTGCAGGTAATGATCAGTAATCCAATCCCACTTGGCTCACCAATTTCGTTCTTCTAGGTTAAACCGTTCCTTTGCAGTAACCATTTTCATTATTAGGTTTCACTCTGTTTTCTCCTATATGGATACATGTAGTTGGAACTCTAAATCAAACATGGTTTGTGCTAATTCTTTGAAACTTGGCACAATAATGTACTTCCAAGTTCTATTGCTATGGTTTGTGTCCTATTGAAGTAGCCCGAAGCAGAGACTGACGAGAATCACTTTCATTGAAAGGGGTTGCCAAGATTCCGTAAAACTACGAGTTTCCTGAAATCTCAGCAAACATTTTTTTCACCCAATCTTGATGATACTTGCAGGTAATGATCAGTACACCAATCCCACTTGGCTCACCAAATTTCGTTCTTCTAGGTTAAACCGTTCCTTTGCAGTAACCGTTTTCATGTTTAGGTTTCACTCTGTTTTCTCCTATATGGATACATGTAGTTGGAACTCTAAATCAAACACGGTTTGTGCTAGCTCTTTGAAACTTGGCACAATAATGTAGTTCCAAGTTCTATCGCTATGATTTGTGTCCTATTGAAGTAGCCCCAAGCAGAGACTGACGAGAATCACATTCATTGAAATTGGTTGCCAAGCTTCCAAAAAACTACGAGTTTCCTGAAATCTCAGCAAACATTTTTTCACCCAATCTTGATGATACTTGCAGGTAATGATCAGTACACCAATCCCACTTGGCTCACCAAATTTCGTTCTTCTAGGTTAAACCGTTCCTTTGCAGTAACCGTTTTCATGTTTAGGTTTCACTCGGTTTTCTCCTATACGGATACATGTATTTGGAACTCTAAATCAAACGCGGTTTGTGCTAGCTATTTGAAACCTGGCACAATAATGTAGTTTCAAGTTCTATCGCTATGGTTTGTGTCCTATTGAAGTAGCCCCAAGCAGAGACTGACGAGAATCACATTGATTGAAAGGGGTTCCCAAGCTTCCCAAAAACTACGAGTTTCCTGAAATCTCAGCAAACATTTTTTCACCCAATCTTGATGATACTTGCAGGTAATGATCAGTACACCAATCCCACTTGGCTCACCAAATTTCGTTCTTCTAGGTTAAACCGTTCCTTTGCAGTAACCGTTTTCATGTTTAGGTTTCACTCTGTTTTCTCCTATATGGATACATGTAGTTGGAACTCTAAATCAAACACGGTTTGTGCTAGCTCTTTGAAACTTGGCACAATAATGTAGTTCCAAGTTCTATCGCTATGGTTTGTGTCCTATTGAAGTAGCCCCAAGCAGAGACTGACGAGAATCACATTCATTGAAAGGGGTTGCCAAGCTTCCAAAAAACTATGAGTTTCCTGAAATCTCAGCAAACATTTTTTCACCCAATCTTGATGATACTTGCAGGTAATGATCAGTACACCAATCCCACTTGGCTCACCAAATTTCGTTCTTCTAGGTTAAACCGTTCCTTTGCAGTAACCGTTTTCATGTTTAGGTTTCACTCTGTTTTCTCCTATATGGATACATGTAGTTGGAACTCTAAATCAAACACGGTTTGTGCTAGCTCTTTGAAACTTGGCACAATAATGTAGTTCCAAGTTCTATCGATATGGTTTGTGTCCTATTGAAGTAGCCCCAAGCAGAGACTGACGAGAATCACATTCATTGAAATTGGTTGCCAAGCTTCCAAAACACTACGAGTTTCCTGAAATCTCAGCAAACATTTTTTCACCCAATCTTGATGATACTTGCAGGTAATGATCAGTACACCAATCCCACTTGGCTCACCAAATTTCGTTCTTCTAGGTTAAACCGTTCCTTTGCAGTAACCGTTTTCATGTTTAGGTTTCACTCTGTTTTCTCCTATATGGATACATGTAGGTGGAACTCTAAATCAAACGCGGTTTGTGCTAGCTCTTTGAAACTAGGCACAATAATGTAGTTCCAAGTTCTATCGCTATGGTTTGTGTCCTATTGAAGTAGCCCCAAGCAGAGACTGACGAGAATCACATTCATTGAAAGGGGTTGCCAAGCTTCCAAAAAACTACGAGTTTCCTGAAATCTCAGCAAACATTTATTCACCCAATCTTGATGATACTTTCAGGTAATGATCAGTACACCAATCCCACTTGGCTCACCAAATTTCGTTCTTCTAGGTTAAACCGTTCCTTTGCAGTAACCGTTTTCATGTTTAGGTTTCACTCGGTTTTCTCCTATACGGATACATGTATTTGGAACTCTAAATCAAACGCGGTTTGTGCTAGCTATTTGAAACCTGGCACAATAATGTAGTTTCAAGTTCTATCGCTATGGTTTGTGTCCTATTGAAGTAGCCCCAAGCAGAGACTGACGAGAATCACATTGATTGAAAGGGGTTCCCAAGCTTCCCAAAAACTACGAGTTTCCTGAAATCTCAGCAAACATTTTTTCACCCAATCTTGATGATACTTGCAGGTAATGATCAGTACACCAATCCCACTTGGCTCACCAAATTTCGTTCTTCTAGGTTAAACCGTTCCTTTGCAGTAACCGTTTTCATGTTTAGGTTTCACTCTGTTTTCTCCTATATGGATACATGTAGTTGGAACTCTAAATCAAACACGGTTTGTGCTAGCTCTTTGAAACTTGGCACAATAATGTAGTTCCAAGTTCTATCGCTATGGTTTGTGTCCTATTGAAGTAGCCCCAAGCAGAGACTGACGAGAATCACATTCATTGAAAGGGGTTGCCAAGCTTCCAAAAAAACTACGAGTTTCCTGAAATCTCAGCAAACATTTTTTCACCCAATCTTGATGATACTTGCAGGTAATGATCAGTACACCAATCCCACTTGCTCACCAAATTTCGTTCTTCTAGGTTAAACCGTTCCTTTGCAGTAACCGTTTTCATGTTTAGGTTTCACTCTGTTTTCTCCTATATGGATACATGTAGTTGGAACTCTAAATCAAACACGGTTTGTGCTAGCTCTTTCAAACTTGGCACAATAATGTAGTTCCAAGTTGTATGGCTATGGTTTGTGTCCTATTGAAGTAGCCCGAAGCAGAGACTGACGAGAATCACATTCATTGAAAGGGGTTGCCAAGCTTCCAAAAGAACTACGAGTTTCCTGTAATCTCACCAAACAATTTTTCACCAATCTTGATGATACTTGCAGGTAATGATCAGTAATCCAATCCCACTTGGCTCACCAAATTTCGTTCTTCTAGGTTAAACCGTTCCTTTGCAGTAACATTTTCATTATTAGGTTTCACTCTGTTTTCTCCTATATGGATACATGTAGTTGGAACTCTAAATCAAACATGGTTTGTGCTAATTCTTTGAAACTTGGCACAATAATGTACTTCCAAGTTCTATTGCTATGGTTTGTGTCTATTGAAGTAGCCCGAAGCAGAGACTGACGAGAATCACTTTCATTGAAAGGGGTTGCCAAGATCCGTAAAACTACGAGTTTCCTGAAATCTCAGCAAACATTTTTTTCACCCAATCTTGATGATACTTGCAGGTAATGATCAGTACACCAATCCCACTTGGCTCACCAAATTTCGTTCTTCTAGGTTAAACCGTTCCTTTGCAGTAACCGTTTTCATGTTTAGGTTTCACTCTGTTTTCTCCTATATGGATACATGTAGTTGGAACTCTAAATCAAACACGGTTTGTGCTAGCTCTTTGAAACTTGGCACAATAATGTAGTTCCAAGTTCTATCGCTATGATTTGTGTCCTATTGAAGTAGCCCCAAGCAGAGACTGACGAGAATCACATTCATTGAAATTGGTTGCCAAGCTTCCAAAAAACTACGAGTTTCCTGAAATCTCAGCAAACATTTTTTCACCCAATCTTGATGATACTTGCAGGTAATGATCAGTACACCAATCCCACTTGGCTCACCAAATTTCGTTCTTCTAGGTTAAACCCGTTCCTTTGCAGTAACCGTTTTCATGTTTAGGTTTCACTCGGTTTTCTCCTATACGGATACATGTATTTGGAACTCTAAATCAAACGCGGTTTGTGCTAGCTATTTGAAAACCTGGCACAATAATGTAGTTTCAAGTTCTATCGCTATGGTTTGTGTCCTATTGAAGTAGCCCCAAGCAGAGACTGACGAGAATCACATTGATTGAAAGGGGTTCCCAAGCTTCCCAAAAACTACGAGTTTCCTGAAATCTCAGCAAACATTTTTTCACCCAATCTTGATGATACTTGCAGGTAATGATCAGTACACCAATCCCACTTGGCTCACCAAATTTCGTTCTTCTAGGTTAAACCGTTCCTTTGCAGTAACCGTTTTCATGTTTAGGTTTCACTCTGTTTTCTCCTATATGGATACATGTAGTTGGAACTCTAAATCAAACACGGTTTGTGCTAGCTCTTTGAAACTTGGCACAATAATGTAGTTCCAAGTTCTATCGCTATGGTTTGTGTCCTATTGAAGTAGCCCCAAGCAGAGACTGACGAGAATCACATTCATTGAAAGGGGTTGCCAAGCTTCCAAAAAACTATGAGTTTCCTGAAATCTCAGCAAACATTTTTTCACCCAATCTTGATGATACTTGGAGGTAATGATCAGTACACCCAATCCCACTTGGCTCACCAAATTTCGTTCTTCTAGGTTAAACCGTTCCTTTGCAGTAACCGTTTTCATGTTTAGGTTTCACTCTGTTTTCTCCTATATGGATACATGTAGTTGGAACTCTAAATCAAACACGGTTTGTGCTAGCTCTTTGAAACTTGGCACAATAATGTAGTTCCAAGTTCTATCGATATGGTTTGTGTCCTATTGAAGTAGCCCCAAGCAGAGACTGACGAGAATCACATTCATTGAAATTGGTTGCCAAGCTTCCAAAAAACTACGAGTTTCCTGAAATCTCAGCAAACATTTTTTCACCCAATCTTGATGATACTTGCAGGTAATGATCAGTACACCAATCCCACTTGGCTCACCAAATTTCGTTCTTCTAGGTTAAACCGTTCCTTTGCAGTAACCGTTTTCATGTTTAGGTTTCACTCTGTTTTCTCCTATATGGATACATGTAGGTGGAACTCTAAATCAAACGCGGTTTGTGCTAGCTCTTTGAAACTAGGCACAATAATGTAGTTCCAAGTTCTATCGCTATGGTTTGTGTCCTATTGAAGTAGCCCCAAGCAGAGACTGACGAGAATCACATTCATTGAAAGGGGTTGCCAAGCTTCCAAAAATCTACGAGTTTCCTGAAATCTCAGCAAACATTTATTCACCCAATCTTGATGATACTTTCAGGTAATGATCAGTACACCAATCCCACTTGGCTCACCAAATTTCGTTCTTCTAGGTTAAACCGTTCCTTTGCAGTAACCGTTTTCATGTTTAGGTTTCACTCTGTTTTCTCCTATATGGATACATGTAGTTGGAACTCTAAATCAAACACGGTTTGTGCTAGCTCTTTGAAACTTGGCACAATAATGTAGTTCCAAGTTCTATGGCTATGGTTTGTGTCCTATTGAAGTAGCCCCAAGCAGAGACTGACGAGAATCACATTCATTGAAAGGGGTTGCCAAGCTTCCAAAAAAACTACGAGTTTCCTGAAATCTCACCAAACATTTTTTCACCAATCTTGATGATACTTGTAGGTAATGATCAGTAATCCAATCCCACTTGGCTAACCAAATTTCGTTCTTCTAGGTTAAACCGTTCCTTTGCAGTAACCATTTTCATGTTTAGGTTTCACTCTGTTTTCTCCTATACGGATACATGTAGTTGGAACTCTAAATCAAACACGGTTTGTGCTAATTCTTTGAAACTTGGCACAATAATGTACTTCCAAGTTCTATTGCTATGGTTTGTGTCCTATTGAAGTAGCCCGAAGCAGAGACTGACGAGAATCACTTTCATTGAAAGGGGTTGCCAAGATTCCGTAAAACTACGAGTTTCCTGAAATCTCAGCAAACATTTTTTCACCCAATCTTGATGATACTTGCAGGTAATGATCAGTACACCAATCCCACTTGGCTCACCAAATTTCGTTCTTCTAGGTTAAACCGTTCCTTTGCAGTAACAGTTTTCATGTTTAGGTTTCACTCTGTTTTCTCCTATATGGATACAAGTAGTTGGAACTCTAAATCAAACACGGTTTGTGCTAGCTCTTTGAAACTTGGCACAATAATGTAGTTCCAAGTTCTATCGCTATGGTTTGTGTCCTATTGAAGTAGCCCCAAGCAGAGACTGACGAGAATCACATTCATTGAAAGGGGTTGCCAAGATTCCGTAAAACTACGAGTTTCCTGAAATCTCAGCAAACATTTTTTCACCCAATCTTGATGATACTTGCAGGTAATGATCAGTACACCAATCCCACTTGGCTCACCAAATTACGTTCTTCTAGGTTAAACCGTTCCTTTGCAGTAACCGTTTTCATGTTTAGGTTTCACTCTGTTTTCTCCTATATGGATACATGTAGTTGGAACTCTAAATCAAACACGGTTTGTGCTAGCTCTTTGAAACTTGGCACAATAATGTAGTTCCAAGTTCTATCGATATGGTTTGTGTCCTATTGAAGTAGCCCCAAGCAGAGACTGACGAGAATCACATTCATTGAAAGGGGTTGCCAAGCTTCCAAAAAACTACGAGTTTCCTGAAATCTCAGCAAACATTTTTTCACCCAATCTTGAGGATACTTGCAGGTAATGATCAGGAATCCAATCCCACTTGGCTCACCAAATTTCGTTCTTCTAGGTTAAACCGTTCCTTTGCAGTAACCGTTTTCATGTTTAGGTTTCACTCTGTTTTCTCCTATATGGATACATGTATTTGGAACTCTAAATCAAACGCGGTTTGTGCTAGCTCTTTGAAACTTGGCACAATAATGTAGTTCCAAGTTCTATCGCTATGGTTTGTGTCCTATTGAAGTAGCCCCAAGCAGAGACTGACGAGAATCACATTCATTGAAAGGGGTTGCCAAGCTTCCAAAAAACTACGAGTTTCCTGAAATCTCAGCAAACATTTTCTCACGCAATCTTGATGATACTGGCAGGTAATGATCAGTACAACAATCCCACTTGGCTCACCAAATTTCGTTCTTCTAGGTTAAACCGTTCCTTTGCAGAAACCGTTTTCATGTTTAGGTTTCACTCTGTTTTCTCCTATATGGATACATGTAGTTGGAACTCTAAATCAAACACGGTTTGTGCTAGCTCTTTGAAACTTGGCACAATAATGTACTTCCAAGTTCTATTGCTATGGTTTGTGTCCTATTGAAGTAGCCCGAAGCAGAGACTGACGAGAATCACTTTCATTGAAAGGGGTTGCCAAGATTCCGTAAAACTACGAGTTTCCTGAAATCTCAGCAAACATTTTTTTACCCAATCTTGATGATACTTGCAGGTAATGATCAGTACACCAATCCCACTTGGCTCACCAAATTTCGTTCTTCTAGGTTAAACCGTTCCTTTGCAGTAACCGTTTTCATGTTTAGGTTTCACTCTGTTTTCTCCTATATGGATACATGTAGTTGGAACTCTAAATCAAACACGGTTTGTGCTAGCTCTTTGAAACTTGGCACAATAATGTAGTTCCAAGTTCTATCGCTATGGTTTGTGTCATATTGAAGTAGCCCCAAGCAGAGACTGACGAGAATCACATTCATTGAAATTGGTTGCCAAGCTTCCAAAAAACTACGAGTTTCCTGAAATCTCAGCACACATTTTTTCACCCAATCTTGATGATACTTGCAGGTAATGATCAGGAATCCAATCCCACTTGGCTAACCAAATTTCGTTCTTCTAGGTTAAACCGTTCCTTTGCAGTAACCGTTTTCATGTTTAGGTTTCACTCTGTTTTCTCCTATATGGATACATGTAGTTGGAACTCTAAATCAAACACGGTTTGTGCTAGCTCTTTGAAACTTGGCACAATAATGTAGTTCCATGTTCTATGGCTATGGTTTGTGTCCTATTGAAGTAGCCCCAAGCAGAGACTGACGAGAATCACTTTCATTGAAAGGGGTTGCCAAGCTTCCAAAAAACTACGAGTTTCCTGAAATCTCAGCAAACATTTTTTCACCAGTCTTGATGATACTTGCAGGTAATGATCAGTAATCCAATCCCACTTGGCTCACCAAATTTCGTTCTTCTAGGTTAAACCATTCCTTTGCAGTAACCGTTTTCATGTTTAGGTTTCACTCTGTTTTCTCCTATATGGATACATGTAGTTGGAACTCTGAATCAAACACGGTTTGTGCTAGCTCTTTGAAACTTGGCACAATAATGTAGTTCCAAGTTCTATGGCTATGGTTTGTGTCCTATTGAAGTAGCACCAAGCAGAGACTGACGAGAATCACATTCATTGAAAGGGGTTGCCAAGCTTCCAAAAAACTACGAGTTTCCTGAAATCTCAGCAACCTTTTTTCACCAGTCTTGATGATACTTGCAGGTAATGATCAGTAATCCAATCCCACTTGGCTCACCAAATTTCGTTCTTCTAGGTTAAACCGTTCCTTTGCAGTAACCGTTTTCATGTTTAGGTTTCACTCTGTTTTCTCCTATATGGATACATGTATTTGGAACTCTAAATCAAACACGGTTTGTGCTAATTCTTTGAAACTTGGCACAATAATGTAGTTCCAAGTTCTATCGCTATGGTTTGTGTCCTATTGAAGTAGCCCGAAGCAGAGACTGACGAGAATCACTTTCATTGAAAGGGGTTGCCAAGCTTCCGTAAAAGTAAGAGTTTCCTGAAATCTCAGCAAACATTTTTTCACCCAATCTTGATGATACTTGCAGGTAATGATCAGTACACCAATCCCACTTGGCTCACCAAATTTCGTTCTTCTAGGTTAAACCGTTCCTTTGCAGTAACCGTTTTCATGTTTAGGTTTCACTCTGTTTTCTCCTATATGGATACATGTAGTTGGAACTCTAAATCAAACACGGTTTGTGCTAGCTCTTTGAAACTTGGCACAATAATGTAGTTCCAAGTTCTATCGATATGGTTTGTGTCCTATTGAAGTAGCCCCAAGCAGAGACTGACGAGAATCACATTCATTGAAATTGGTTGCCAAGCTTCCAAAAAACTACGAGTTTCCTGAAATCTCAGCAAACATTTTTTCACCCAATCTTGATGATACTTGCAGGTAATGATCAGTACACCAATCCCACTTGGCTCACCAAATTTCGTTCTTCTAGGTTAAACCGTTCCTTTTCAGTAACCGTTTTCATGTTTAGGTTTCACTCTGTTTTCTCCTATATGGATACATGTAGGTGGAACTCTAAATCAAACGCGGTTTGTGCTAGCTCTTTGAAACTAGGCACAATAATGTAGTTCCAAGTTCTATCGCTATGGTTTGTGTCCTATTGAAGTAGCCCCAAGCAGAGACTGACGAGAATCACATCCATTGAAAGGGGTTGCCAAGCTTCCAAAAAACTACGAGTTTCCTGAAATCTCAGCAAACATTTATTCACCCAATCTTGATGATACTTTCAGGTAATGATCAGTACACCAATCCCACTTGGCTCACCAAATTTCGTTCTTCTAGGTTAAACCGTTCATTTGCAGTAACCGTTTTCATGTTTAGGTTTCACTCTGTTTTCTCCTATATGGATACATGTAGTTGGAACTCTAAATCAAACACGGTTTGTGCTAGCTCTTTGAAACTTGGCACAATAATGTAGTTCCAAGTTCTATCGCTATGGTTTGTGTCCTATTGAAGTAGCCCCAAGCAGAGACTGACGAGAATCACATTCATTGAAAGGGGTTGCCAAGCTTCCAAAAAAACTACGAGTTTCCTGAAATCTCACCAAACATTTTTTCACCAATCTTGATGATACTTGCAGGTAATGATCAGTACACCAATCCCACTTGGCTAACCAAATTTAGTTCTTCTAGGTTAAACCGTTCCTTTGCAGTAACCGTTTTCATGTTTAGGTTTCACTCTGTTTTCTCCTATAGGATACATGTTGTTTGAACTCTAAAACAAACACGGTTTTTGCTAATTCTTTGAAACTTTGCACAATAATGTAGTTCCAAGTTCTATAGCTATGGTTTGTGTCCTATTGAAGTAGCCCGAAGCAGAGACTGATGAGAATCACACTCATTGAAATTGGTTGCCAAGTTGCCAAAAAACTACGAGTTTCCTGAAATATCAGCAAACATTTTTTCACCCAATCTTGATGATACTTGCAGGTAATGATCACTACACCAATCCCACTTGGCTCACCAAATTTCGTTCTTCTAGGTTAAACCGTTCCTTTGCAGTAACCGTTTTCATGTTTAGGTTTCACTGTTTTCTCCTATACGGATACATGTATTTGGAACTCTAAATCAAACGCGGTTTGTGCTAGCTATTTGAAACCTGGCACAATAATGTAGTTTCAAGTTCTATCGCTATGGTTTGTGTCCTATTGAAGTAGCCCCAAGGAGAGACTGACGAGAATCACATTGATTGAAAGGGGTTGCCAAGCTTCCCAAAAACTACGAGTTTCCTGAAATCTCAGCAAACATTTTTTTAACCCAATCTTGATGATACTTGCAGGTAATGATCAGTACACCAATCCCACTTGGCTCACCAAATTTCGTTCTTCTAGGTTAAACCGTTCCTTTGCAGTAACCGTTTTCATGTTTAGGTTTCACTCTGTTTTCTCCTATATGGATACATGTATTTGGAACTCTAAATCAAACGCGGTTTGTGCTAGCTCTTTGAAACTTGGCACAATAATGTAGTTCCAAGTTCTATCGCTATGGTTTGTGTCCTATTGAAGTAGCCCCCAGCAGAGACTGACGAGAATCACATTCATTGAAATTGGTTGCCAAGCTTCCAAAAAACTACGAGTTTCCTGAAATCTCAGCACACATTTTTTCACCCAATCTTGATGATACTTGCAGGTAATGATCAGTAATCCAATCCCACTTGGCTCACCAAATTTCGTTCTTCTAGGTTAAACCGTTCCTTTGCAGTAACCGTTTTCATGTTTAGGTTTCACTCTGTTTTCTCCTATATGGATACATGTAGTTGGAACTCTAAATCAAACACGGTTTTTGCTAGCTCTTTGAAACTTGGCACAATAATGTAGTTCCAAGTTCTATGGCTATGGTTTGTGTCCTATTGAAGTAGCCCCAAGCAGAGACTGACGAGAATCACATTCATTGAAAGGGGTTGCCAAGCTTCCAAAAAAACTACGAGTTTCCTGAAATCTCACCAAACATTTTTTCACCAATCTTGATGATACTTGCAGGTAATGATCAGGACACCAATCCCACTTGGCTCACCAAATTTCGTTCTTCTAGGTTAAACAGTTCCTTTGCAGTAACCGTTTTCATGTTTAGGTTTCACTCTCTTTTCTCCTATATGGATACATGTAGTTGGAACTCTAAATCAAACACGGTTTGTGCTAATTCTTTGAAACTTGGCACAATAATGTAGTTCCAAGTTCTATAGCTATGGTTTGTGTCCTATTGAAGTAGCCCGAAGCAGAGACTGACGAGAATGACTTTAATTGAAAGGGGTTGCCAAGCTTCCGTAAAACTACGAGTTTCCTGAAATCTCAGCAAATATTTTTTCACCCAATCTTGATGATACTTGCAGGTAATGATCAGTACACCAATCCCACTTGGCTCACCAAATTTCGTTCTTCTAGGTTAAACCGTTCCTTTGCAGTAACCGTTTTCATGTTTAGGTTTCACTCTGTTTTCTCCTATATGGATACATGTATTTGGAACTCTAAATCAAACACGGTTTGTGCTAATTCTTTGAAACTTGGCACAATAATGTAGTTCCAAGTTCTATCGCTATGGTTTGTGTCCTATTGAAGTAGCCCGAAGCAGAGACTGACGAGAATCACTTTCATTGAAAGGGGTTGCCAAGCTTCCGTAAAAGTAAGAGTTTCCTGAAATCTCAGCACACATTTTTTCACCCAATCTTGATGATACTTGCAGGTAATGATCAGTACACCAATCCCACTTGGCTCACCAAATTTCGTTCTTCTAGGTTAAACCGTTCCTTTGCAGTAACCGTTTTCATGTTTAGGTTTCACTCTGTTTTCTCCTATATGGATACATGTAGTTGGAACTCTAAATCAAACACGGTTTGTGCTAGCTCTTTGAAACTTGGCACAATAATGTAGTTCCAAGTTCTATCGATATGGTTTGTGTCCTATTGAAGTAGCCCCAAGCAGAGACTGACGAGAATCACATTCATTGAAATTGGTTGCCAAGCTTCCAAAAAACTACGAGTTTCCTGAAATCTCAGCAAACATTTTTTCACCCAATCTAGATGATACTTGCAGGTAATGATCAGGACACCAATCCCACTTGGCTCACCAAATTTCGTTCTTCTAAGTTAAACCGTTCCTTTGCAGTAACCGTTTTCATGTTTAGGTTTCACTCTGTTTTCTCCTATATGGATACATGTAGTTGGAACTCTAAATCAAACACGGTTTGTGCTAGCTCTTTGAAACTTGGCACAATAATGTAGTTCCAAGTTCTATGGCTATGGTTTGTGTCCTATTGAAGTAGCCCCAAGCAGAGACTGACGAGAATCACATTCATTGAAAGGGGTTGCCAAGCTTCCAAAAAAACTACGAGTTTCCTGAAATCTCACCAAACATTTTTTCACCAATCTTGATGATACTTGCAGGTAATGATCAGTAATCCAATCCCACTTGGCTAACCAAATTTCGTTCTTCTAGGTTAAACCGTTCCTTTGCAGTAACCATTTTCATGTTTAGGTTTCACTCTGTTTTCTCCTATACGGATACATGTAGTTGGAACTCTAAATCAAACACGGTTTGTGCTAATTCTTTGAAACTTTTCACAATAATGTACTTCCAAGTTCTATTGCTATGGTTTGTGTCCTATTGAAGTAGCCCGAAGCAGAGACTGACGAGAATCACTTTCATTGAAAGGGGTTGCCAAGATTCCGTAAAACTACGAGTTTCCTGAAATCTCAGCAAACATTTTTTCACCCAATCTTGATGATACTTGCAGGTAATGATCAGTACACCAATCCCACTTGGCTCACCAAATTTCGTTCTTCTAGGTTAAACCGTTCCTTTGCAGTAACCGTTTTCATGTTTAGGTTTCACTCTGTTTTCTCCTATATGGATACATGTAGTTGGAACTCTAAATCAAACACGGTTTGTGCTAGCTCTTTGAAACTTGGCACAATAATGTAGTTCCAAGTTCTATCGCTATGGTTTGTGTCCTATTGAAGTTGCCCCAAGCAGAGACTGACGAGAATCCCATTCATTGAAATTGGTTGCCAAGCTTCCAAAAAACTACGAGTTTCCTGAAATCTCAGCACACATTTTTTCACCCAATCTTGATGATACTTGCAGGTAATGATCAGGAATCCAATCCCACTTGGCTCACCAAATTTCGTTCTTCTAGGTTAAACCGTTCCTTTGCAGTAACCGTTTTCATGTTTAGGTTTCACTCTGTTTTCTCCTATATGGATACATGTAGTTGGAACTCTAAATCAAACACGGTTTGTGCTAGCTCTTTGAAACTTGGCACAATAATGTAGTTCCAAGTTCTATGGCTATGGTTTGTGTCCTATTGAAGTAGCCCCAACAGAGACTGACGAGAATCACATTCATTGAAAGGGGTTGCCAAGCTTCCAAAAAAACTACGAGTTTCCTGAAATCTCACCAAACATTTTTTCACCAATCTTGATGATACTTGCAGGTAAAGATCAGTAATCCAATCCCACTTGGCTAACCAAATTTCGTTCTTCTAGGTTAAACCGTTCCTTTGCAGTAACCATTTTCATGTTTAGGTTTCACTCTGTTTTCTCCTATACGGATACATGTAGTTGGAACTCTAAATCAAACACGGTTTGTGCTAATTCTTTGAAACTTGGCACAATAATGTACTTCCAAGTTCTATTGCTATGGTTTGTGTCCTATTGAAGTAGCCCGAAGCAGAGACTGACGAGAATCACTTTCATTGAAAGGGGTTGCCAAGATTCCGTAAAACTACGAGTTTCCTGAAATCTCAGCAAACATTTTTTCACCCAATCTTGATGATACTTGCAGGTAATGATCAGTACACCAATCCCACTTGGCTCACCAAATTTCGTTCTTCTAGGTTAAACCGTTCCTTTGCAGTAACCGTTTTCATGTTTAGGTTTCACTCTGTTTTCTCCTATATGGATACATGTAGTTGGAACTCTAAATCAAACACGGTTTGTGCTAGCTCTTTGAAACTTGGCACAATAATGTAGTTCCAAGTTCTATGGCTATGGTTTGTGTCCTATTGAAGTAGCCCCAAGCAGAGACTGACGAGAATCACTTTCATTGAAAGGGGTTTCCAAGCTTCCGTAAAACTACGAGTTTCCTGAAATCTCAGCAAACATTTTTTCACCCAATCTTGATGATACTTGCAGGTAATGATCAGTACACCAATCCCACTTGGCTCACCACATTTCGTTCTTCTAGGTTAAACCATTCCTTTGCAGTAACCGTTTTCATGTTTAGGTTTCACTCTGTTTTCTCCTATATGGATACATGTAGTTGGAACTCTAAATCAAACACGGTTTGTGCTAGCTCTTTGAAACTTGGCACAACAATGTAGTTCCAAGTTCTATGGCTATGGTTTGTGTCCTATTGAAGTAGCCCCAAGCAGAGACTGACGAGAATCACATTCATTGAAAGGGGATGCCAAGCTTCCAAAAAACTACGAGTTTCCTGAAATCTCGGCAAACATTTTTTCACCCAATCTTGATGATACTTGCAGGTAATGATCAGTACACCAATCCCACTTGGCTCACCAAATTTCGTTCTTCTAGGTTAAACCGTTCCTTTGCAGTAACCGTTTTCATATTTAGGTTTCACTCTGTTTTCTCCTATATGGATACATGTAGTTGGAACTCTAAATCAAAGACGGTTTGTGCTAGCTCTTTGAAACTTGGCACAATAATGTAGTTCCCAGTTCTATCGCTATGGTTTGTGTCCTATTGAAGTAGCCCCAAGCAGAGACCCACGAGAATCACTTTCATTGAAAGGGGTTGCCAAGCTTCCAAAAAACTACGAGTTTCCTGAATTCTCAGCAAACATTTTTTCACCCAATCTTGATGATACTTGCAGGTAATGATCAGTACACCAATCCCACTTGGCTCACCAAATTTCGTTCTTCTAGGTTAAACCGTTCCTTTGCAGTAACCGTTTTCATGTTTAGGTTTCACTCTGTTTTCTCCTATATGGATACATGTAGTTGGAACTCTAAATCAAACACGGTTTGTGCTAGCTCTTTGAAACTTGGCACAATAATGTAGTTCCAAGTTCTATGGCTATGGTTTGTGTCCTATTGAAGTAGCCCCAAGCAGAGACTGACGAGAATCACATTCATTGAAAGGGGTTGCCAAGCTTCCAAAAAAACTACGAGTTTCCTGAAATCTCACCAAACATTTTTTCACCAATCTTGATGATACTTGCAGGTAATGATCAGTAATCCAATCCCACTTGGCTAACCAAATTTCGTTCTTCTAGGTTAAACCGTTCCTTTGCAGTAACCATTTTCATGTTTAGGTTTCACTCTGTTTTCTCCTATACGGATACATGTAGTTGGAACTCTAAATCAAACACGGTTTGTGCTAATTCTTTGAAACTTGGCACAATAATGTACTTCCAAGTTCTATTGCTATGGTTTGTGTCCTATTGAAGTAGCCCGAAGCAGAGACTGACGAGAATCACTTTCATTGAAAGGGGTTGCCAAGATTCCGTAAAACTACGAGTTTCCTGAAATCTCAGCAAACATTTTTTCACCCAATCTTGATGATACTTGCAGGTAATGATCAGTACACCAATCCCACTTGGCTCACCAAATTTCGTTCTTCTAGGTTAAACCGTTCCTTTGCAGTAACCGTTTTCATGTTTAGGTTTCACTCTGTTTTCTCCTATATGGATACATGTAGTTGGAACTCTAAATCAAACACGGTTTGTGCTAGCTCTTTGAAACTTGGCACAATAATGTAGTTCCAAGTTCTATCGCTATGGTTTGTGTCCTATTGAAGTAGCCCCAAGCAGAGACTGACGAGAATCACATCCATTGAAAGGGGTTGCCAAGCTTCCAAAAAACTACGAGTTTCCTGAAATCTCAGCAAACATTTATTCACCCAATCTTGATGATACTTTCAGGTAATGATCAGTACACCAATCCCACTTGGCTCACCAAATTTCGTTCTTCTAGGTTAAACCATTCATTTGCAGTAACCGTTTTCATGTTTAGGTTTCACTCTGTTTTCTCCTATATGGATACATGTAGTTGGAACTCTAAATCAAACACGGTTTGTGCTAGCTCTTTGAAACTTGGCACAATAATGTAGTTCCAAGTTCTATCGCTATGGTTTGTGTCCTATTGAAGTAGCCCCAAGCAGAGACTGACGAGAATCACATTCATTGAAAGGGGTTGCCAAGCTTCCAAAAAAACTACGAGTTTCCTGAAATCTCACCAAACATTTTTTCACCAATCTTGATGATACTTGCAGGTAATGATCAGTACACCAATCCCACTTGGCTCACCAAATTTCGTTCTTCTAGGTTAAACCGTTCCTTTGCAGTAACCGTTTTCATGTTTAGGTTTCACTCTGTTTTCTCCTATATGGATACATGTTGTTGGAACTCTAAATCAAACACGGTTTTTGCTAATTCTTTGAAACTTTGCACAATAATGTAGTTCCAAGTTCTATAGCTATGGTTTGTGTCCTATTGAAGTAGCCCGAAGCAGAGACTGATGAGAATCACACTCATTGAAATTGGTTGCCAAGTTTCCAAAAAACTACGAGTTTCCTGAAATATCAGCAAACATTTTTTCACCCAATCTTGATGATACTTGCAGGTAATGATCAGTAATCCAATCCCACTTGGCTAACCAAATTTCGTTCTTCTAGGTTAAACCGTTCCTTTGCAGTAACCGTTTTCATGTTTAGGTTTCACTCTGTTTTCTCCTATACGGATACATGTATTTGGAACTCTAAATCAAACGCGGTTTGTGCTAGCTATTTGAAACCTGGCACAATAATGTAGTTTCAAGTTCTATCGCTATGGTTTGTATCCTATTGAAGTAGCCCCAAGGAGAGACTGACGAGAATCACATTGATTGAAAGGGGTTGCCAAGCTTTCCAAAAACTACGAGTTTCCTGAAATCTCAGCAAACATTTTTTTAACCCAATCTTGATGATACTTGCAGGTAATGATCAGTACACCATTCCCACTTGGCTCACCAAATTTCGTTCTTCTAGGTTAAACCGTTCCTTTGCAGTAACCGTTTTCATGTTTAGGTTTCACTCTGTTTTCTCCTATATGGATACATGTATTTGGAACTCTAAATCAAACGCGGTTTGTGCTAGCTCTTTGAAACTTGGCACAATAATGTAGTTCCAAGTTCTATCGCTATGGTTTGTGTCCTATTGAAGTAGCCCCCAGCAGAGACTGACGAGAATCACATTCATTGAAATTGGTTGCCAAGCTTCCAAAAAACTACGAGTTTCCTGAAATCTCAGCACACATTTTTTCACCCAATCTTGATGATACTTGCAGGTAATGATCAGTAATCCAATCCCACTTGGCTCACCAAATTTCGTTCTTCTAGGTTAAACCGTTCCTTTGCAGTAACCGTTTTCATGTTTAGGTTTCACTCTGTTTTCTCCTATATGGATACATGTAGTTGGAACTCTAAATCAAACACGGTTTGTGCTAGCTCTTTGAAACTTGGCACAATAATGTAGTTCCAAGTTCTATGGCTATGGTTTGTGTCCAATTGAAGTAGCCCCAAGCAGAGACTGACGAGAATCACATTCATTGAAAGGGGTTGCCAAGCTTCCAAAAAACTACGAGTTTCCTGAAATCTCACCAAACATTTTTTCACCAATCTTGATGATACTTGCAGGAAATGATCAGGACACCAATCCCACTTGGCTCACCAAATTTCGTTCTTCTAGGTTAAACAGTTCCTTTGCAGTAACCGTTTTCATGTTTAGGTTTCACTCTCTTTTCTCCTATATGGATACATGTAGTTGGAACTCTAAATCAAACACGGTTTGTGCTAATTCTTTGAAACTTGGCACAATAATGTAGTTCCAAGTTCTATAGCTATGGTTTGTGTCCTATTGAAGTAGCCCGAAGCAGAGACTGACGAGAATGACTTTCATTGAAAGGGGTTGCCAAGCTTCCGTAAAACTACGAGTTTCCTGAAATCTCAGCAAATATTTTTTCACCCAATCTTGATGATACTTGCAGGTAATGATCAGTACACCAATCCCACTTGGCTCACCAAATTTCGTTCTTCTAGGTTAAACCGTTCCTTTGCAGTAACCGTTTTCATGTTTAGGTTTCACTCTGTTTTCTCCTATATGGATACATGTAGTTGGAACTCTAAATCAAACACGGTTTGTGCTAGCTCTTTGAAACTTGGCACAATAATGTAGTTCCAAGTTCTATCGCTATGGTTTGTGTCCTATTGAAGTAGCCCCAAGCAGAGACTGACGAGAATCACATTCATTGAAAGGGGTTGCCAAGCTTCCAAAAAAACTACGAGTTTCCTGAAATCTCACCAAACATTTTTTCACCAATCTTGATGATACTTGCAGGTAATGATCAGTACACCAATCCCACTTGGCTCACCAAATTTCGTTCTTCTAGGTTAAACCGTTCCTTTGCAGTAACCGTTTTCATGTTTAGGTTTCACTCTGTTTTCTCCTATATGGATACATGTTGTTGGAACTCTAAATCAAACACGGTTTTTGCTAATTCTTTGAAACTTTGCACAATAATGTAGTTCCAAGTTCTATAGCTATGGTTTGTGTCCTATTGAAGTAGCCCGAAGCAGAGACTGATGAGAATCACACTCATTGAAATTGGTTGCCAAGTTTCCAAAAAACTACGAGTTTCCTGAAATATCAGCAAACATTTTTTCACCCAATCTTGATGATACTTGCAGGTAATGATCACTACACCAATCCCACTTGGCTCACCAAATTTCGTTCTTCTAGGTTAAACCGTTCCTTTGCAGTAACCGTTTTCATGTTTAGGTTTCACTCTGTTTTCTCCTATACGGATACATGTATTTGGAACTCTAAATCAAACGCGGTTTGTGCTAGCTATTTGAAACCTGGCACAATAATGTAGTTTCAAGTTCTATCGCTATGGTTTGTATCCTATTGAAGTAGCCCCAAGGAGAGACTGACGAGAATCACATTGATTGAAAGGGGTTGCCAAGCTTTCCAAAAACTACGAGTTTCCTGAAATCTCAGCAAACATTTTTTTAACCCAATCTTGATGATACTTGCAGGTAATGATCAGTACACCATTCCCACTTGGCTCACCAAATTTCGTTCTTCTAGGTTAAACCGTTCCTTTGCAGTAACCGTTTTCATGTTTAGGTTTCACTCTGTTTTCTCCTATATGGATACATGTATTTGGAACTCTAAATCAAACGCGGTTTGTGCTAGCTCTTTGAAACTTGGCACAATAATGTAGTTCCAAGTTCTATCGCTATGGTTTGTGTCCTATTGAAGTAGCCCCAGCAGAGACTGACGAGAATCACATTCATTGAAATTGGTTGCCAAGCTTCCAAAAAACTACGAGTTTCCTGAAATCTCAGCACACATTTTTTCACCCAATCTTGATGATACTTGCAGGTAATGATCAGTAATCCAATCCCACTTGGCTCACCAAATTTCGTTCTTCTAGGTTAAACCGTTCCTTTGCAGTAACCGTTTTCATGTTTAGGTTTCACTCTGTTTTCTCCTATATGGATACATGTAGTTGGAACTCTAAATCAAACACGGTTTGTGCTAGCTCTTTGAAACTTGGCACAATAATGTAGTTCCAAGTTCTATGGCTATGGTTTGTGTCCAATTGAAGTAGCCCCAAGCAGAGACTGACGAGAATCACATTCATTGAAAGGGGTTGCCAAGCTTCCAAAAAAACTACGAGTTTCCTGAAATCTCACCAAACATTTTTTCACCAATCTTGATGATACTTGCAGGAAATGATCAGGACACCAATCCCACTTGGCTCACCAAATTTCGTTCTTCTAGGTTAAACAGTTCCTTTGCAGTAACCGTTTTCATGTTTAGGTTTCACTCTCTTTTCTCCTATATGGATACATGTAGTTGGAACTCTAAATCAAACACGGTTTGTGCTAATTCTTTGAAACTTGGCACAATAATGTAGTTCCAAGTTCTATAGCTATGGTTTGTGTCCTATTGAAGTAGCCCGAAGCAGAGACTGACGAGAATGACTTTCATTGAAAGGGGTTGCCAAGCTTCCGTAAAACTACGAGTTTCCTGAAATCTCAGCAAATATTTTTTCACCCAATCTTGATGATACTTGCAGGTAATGATCAGTACACCAATCCCACTTGGCTCACCAAATTTCGTTCTTCTAGGTTAAACCGTTCCTTTGCAGTAACCGTTTTCATGTTTAGGTTTCACTCTGTTTTCTCCTATACGGATACATGTAGTTGGAACTCTAAATCAAACACGGTTTGTGCTAATTCTTTGAAACTTGGCACAATAATGTACTTCCAAGTTCTATTGCTATGGTTTGTGTCCTATTGAAGTAGCCCGAAGCAGAGACTGACGAGAATCACTTTCATTGAAAGGGGTTGCCAAGATTCCGTAAAACTACGAGTTTCCTGAAATCTCAGCAAACATTTTTTCACCCAACCTTGATGATACTTGCAGGTAATGATCAGTACACCAATCCCACTTGGCTCACCAAATTTCGTTCTTCTAGGTTAAACCGTTCCTTTGCAGTAACCGTTTTCATGTTTAGGTTTCACTCTGTTTTCTCCTATATGGATACATGTAGTTGGAACTCTAAATCAAACACGGTTTGTGCTAGCTCTTTGAAACTTGGCACAATAATGTAGTTCCAAGTTCTATGGCTATGGTTTGTGTCCTATTGAAGTAGCCCCAAGCAGAGACTGACGAGAATCACTTTCATTGAAAGGGGTTTCCAAGCTTCCTTAAAACTACGAGTTTCCTGAAATCTCAGCAAACATTTTTTCACCCAATCTTGATGATACTTGCAGGTAATGATCAGTACACCAATCCCACTTGGCTCACCACATTTCGTTCTTCTAGGTTAAACCATTCCTTTGCAGTAACCGTTTTCATGTTTAGGTTTCACTCTGTTTTCTCCTATATGGATACATGTAGTTGGAACTCTAAATCAAACACGGTTTGTGCTAGCTCTTTGAAACTTGGCACAACAATGTAGTTCCAAGTTCTATGGCTATGGTTTGTGTCCTATTGAAGTAGCCCCAAGCAGAGACTGACGAGAATCACATTCATTGAAAGGGGATGCCAAGCTTCCAAAAAACTACGAGTTTCCTGAAATCTCAGCAAACATTTTTTCACCCAATCTTGATGATACTTGCAGGTAATGATCAGTACACCAATCCCACTTGGCTCACCAAATTTCGTTCTTCTAGGTTAAACCGTTCCTTTGCAGTAACCGTTTTCATATTTAGGTTTCACTCTGTTTTCTCCTATATGGATACATGTAGTTGGAACTCTAAATCAAAGACGGTTTGTGCTAGCTCTTTGAAACTTGGCACAATAATGTAGTTCCCAGTTCTATCGCTATGGTTTGTGTCCTATTGAAGTAGCCCCAAGCAGAGACCCACGAGAATCACTTTCATTGAAAGGGGTTGCCAAGCTTCCAAAAAACTACGAGTTTCCTGAATTCTCAGCAAACATTTTTTCACCCAATCTTGATGATACTTGCAGGTAATGATCAGTACACCAATCCCACTTGGCTCACCAAATTTCGTTCTTCTAGGTTAAACCGTTCCTTTGCAGTAACCGTTTTCATGTTTAGGTTTCACTCTGTTTTCTCCTATATGGATACATGTAGTTGGAACTCTAAATCAAACATGGTTTGTGCTAGCTCTTTGAAACTTGGCACAATAATGTAGTTCCAAGTTCTATGGCTATGGTTTGTGTCCTATTGAAGTAGCCCCAAGCAGAGACTGACGAGAATCACATTCATTGAAAGGGGTTGCCAAGCTTCCAAAAAAACTACGAGTTTCCTGAAATCTCACCAAACATTTTTTCACCAATCTTGATGATACTTGCAGGTAATGATCAGTAATCCAATCCCACTTGGCTAACCAAATTTCGTTCTTCTAGGTTAAACCGTTCCTTTGCAGTAACCATTTTCATGTTTAGGTTTCACTCTGTTTTCTCCTATACGGATACATGTAGTTGGAACTCTAAATCAAACACGGTTTGTGCTAATTCTTTGAAACTTGGCACAATAATGTACTTCCAAGTTCTATTGCTATGGTTTGTGTCCTATTGAAGTAGCCCGAAGCAGAGACTGACGAGAATCACTTTCATTGAAAGGGGTTGCCAAGATTCCGTAAAACTACGAGTTTCCTGAAATCTCAGCAAACATTTTTTCACCCAATCTTGATGATACTTGCAGGTAATGATCAGTACACCAATCCCACTTGGCTCACCAAATTTCGTTCTTCTAGGTTAAACCGTTCCTTTGCAGTAACCGTTTTCATGTTTAGGTTTCACTCTGTTTTCTCCTATATGGATACATGTAGTTGGAACTCTAAATCAAACACGGTTTGTGCTAGCTCTTTGAAACTTGGCACAATAATGTAGTTCCAAGTTCTATCGCTATGGTTTGTGTCCTATTGAAGTAGCCCCAAGCAGAGACTGACGAGAATCACATCCATTGAAAGGGGTTGCCAAGCTTCCAAAAAACTACGAGTTTCCTGAAATCTCAGCAAACATTTATTCACCCAATCTTGATGATACTTTCAGGTAATGATCAGTACACCAATCCCACTTGGCTCACCAAATTTCGTTCTTCTAGGTTAAACCGTTCATTTGCAGTAACCGTTTTTTCATGTTTAGGTTTCACTCTGTTTTCTCCTATATGGATACATGTAGTTGGAACTCTAAATCAAACACGGTTTGTGCTAGCTCTTTGAAACTTGGCACAATAATGTAGTTCCAAGTTCTATCGCTATGGTTTGTGTCCTATTGAAGTAGCCCCAAGCAGAGACTGACGAGAATCACATTCATTGAAAGGGGTTGCCAAGCTTCCAAAAAAAACTACGAGTTTCCTGAAATCTCACCAAACATTTTTTCACCAATCTTGATGATACTTGCAGGTAATGATCAGTACACCAATCCCACTTGGCTCACCAAATTTCGTTCTTCTAGGTTAAACCGTTCCTTTGCAGTAACCGTTTTCATGTTTAGGTTTCACTCTGTTTTCTCCTATATGGATACATGTTGTTGGAACTCTAAATCAAACACGGTTTTTGCTAATTCTTTGAAACTTTGCACAATAATGTAGTTCCAAGTTCTATAGCTATGGTTTGTGTCCTATTGAAGTAGCCCGAAGCAGAGACTGATGAGAATCACACTCATTGAAATTGGTTGCCAAGTTTCCAAAAAACTACGAGTTTCCTGAAATATCAGCAAACATTTTTTCACCCAATCTTGATGATACTTGCAGGTAATGATCAGTAATCCAATCCCACTTGGCTAACCAAATTTCGTTCTTCTAGGTTAAACCGTTCCTTTGCAGTAACCGTTTTCATGTTTAGGTTTCACTCTGTTTTCTCCTATACGGATACATGTATTTGGAACTCTAAATCAAACGCGGTTTGTGCTAGCTATTTGAAACCTGGCACAATAATGTAGTTTCAAGTTCTATCGCTATGGTTTGTATCCTATTGAAGTAGCCCCAAGGAGAGACTGACGAGAATCACATTGATTGAAAGGGTTGCCAAGCTTTCCAAAAACTACGAGTTTCCTGAAATCTCAGCAAACATTTTTTTAACCCAATCTTGATGATACTTGCAGGTAATGATCAGTACACCATTCCCACTTGGCTCACCAAATTTCGTTCTTCTAGGTTAAACCGTTCCTTTGCAGTAACCGTTTTCATGTTTAGGTTTCACTCTGTTTTCTCCTA
>NW_027553150.1:0-45521 GCF_045843805.1 Urocitellus parryii
CTATCCAAGCCATCATCTTATTGGATGGTGCTGCCCATGCTTAGGGAGGTCTTTGTTTCCATTGGCTATCCCACATGCCAATCCTGTCCAGGCACACCCTCACTGACACACCCATGAGCCCCTGATCCTCTGCATCTCTTAATCTCATCAAGTTGGCCATTGGAAAGCGCCATTACACCCTGGTGGAGTGAATAAATAATTCAATAAATAAATGAACAAACAAACAAATAAACAAACAAACAAACAAATAAACAAACAAATAAATAGACAAACAAATACATGAATACATAAATAAATAAATAAAGTGATGAATTCATTACTACCCCAGGCTTCTGGAAACTCCCTGGACAATCCCTGGCACAGTCCACTTTGCAGGAGTGAAGAAAGCAAGAGTCAGATATCCTCAAGTGATGGCAGCAGCCATCAAGAAGAGAAGCACTGGCATCTGCTGCTGCTTCCTTGTTCTTTCAACATTGATTCCAAGCAAGCCACCATCCTATTGGATGATGCTGCCCAACTTTAGGAGGGCCTGCACTTCAGTTGCTATCCCACATGCCCATGATTACTAGACACCGCCAGAAGGGTCTTAGTCATTGGCATGTCCCAATCCCATCAAGTTGAATGATATGCTAACAGTAAAGAGGGCTACCAACACTGAATCAACAAGAACACCTGAACAAAATCTACCACTTGATTGTCATTAAATCTGGAAGCAAACACAAGGTGAGGCTGGGGATACACGTGAGTGGTAGAGAGCATTTGTCTGAGGCCCCACCTGGGTTAACTGTCCATCACGGGGCGGGGGCGGGGTGGGCGGTGTGGGGGGGGAGGAAACACTAATAAGTAAAAGTTCGGGGCATAGCAGTTTCATCAGTGAATTCTGTGGAATATTAGAAGGAGCGTGGCTGTCTACTCTCAATCTTCTTTCAAAATGCTGAAGAGGAACGGGGAAAAAACGGCAGACCTCTACTCCTGATTCTATTAGTGACAGTTTGCAAGTTGGATTATAGAGGACTGCCGGGGTGTGAATTCAAGGGATATTTCAATTGCACCAAAATTTCATATTTCACCAAAATTTCCAATAACGTACTTTGCAATTGATGCCGTTAAAGCTGTGTGGGAAATAAAGTATTAAATTTGGGACTGTCCTTCACATCTGGTTCTTCCTGGTTGTGTTTGTAGTGTTCAACTCTTAAAAAAAAAATGAATACAATTGTTTCGAAAACCCAAAGCTGAAAATTGAAGGCCTTCCTTGAAGGCATATGCGCATATCTACAACTGATCTGGGTCATCAGTTTCTCGGGGAACATACTTTGCTTAGCGTGTTTTGCCTTTCCTGCAAACATGCCTTTTGAATCTGAGACAGTAACACACCTGCCTGTGGTGAGTCAGAGATGTAAAAGTAAGACTTTTGCAGTTCACTATAGGGAATGGAGGGAAGGGGTCCAAAAGTTGAGACACTCTGGGATGAAGTCCTGTGAATGTTTGGCCCCAGAACAATGACAGAAGTGAAATGAGCTGAAGAATTCTTGTCATGAACATTTACCATGCATTGATACTGGGCAGGATTAACAGGCAAGGGGAGAACCCTGTGTGGACCCCAGCATCCATCCCTTTTCCCGCCAAGGAAAGACACCTGCACAGGGCCCATGCTGGCATCCAGCCAACCCACCTTTCATTTCCCCATCTCCAAATCAAGCACACTCGTGGAAAAGGATGGTTTCCGTGATTTTATTATACAAGGGACAGAAAATTTCACGAAAATCCAACAAGCCATAAACTTCTCCCTGGACTGCTAATCTGAGAATTGTCTATTTGAACAGGGTTTCTTCTCAGAGGATCATCCATTGCAGCATGTTCACGGAGACGCCAGTGCTCTCACGCCAAAGGCAGGCAGCCTGGAGTCCAGAGCCTTCCAAGGTAAAGCCTGTGCATGGGAGTGGAAACCTCAGGCAGAGGCTCCTGGCACCCGCACAGCAAAATGCTGGAAAGAGTGTGGGCAATCGCGGGATCCCTTGGTCCAATGGGGCAGCCTGGGCACCGGTCTTCCTGGTTCCTTAGAGGCGTCCAACTCTCTGGTGGGGCCGGTGTCTCCTGCTGGGTCTGAGGCTTTGGGCCAGGGCAGGCAGGCAGGCAGCTCTGGGCCTCTTCTCAAAGTGCTGTGCGATCCGGATCCGTGGATGGGGCAGTCAGAGCTGAGAAACCCACAGGGTGGTAAAAGTGCTTCACGGTTGAAGTCCTGCTGATCCCCAGACAGGAAGCCCAGACTGGGATACAAAGGCAGAGGCCAGGGCCCAGCATCTGCTTCCTCAACGGCTGGCAGTGCCTGGGCCCTGGAGCATATTCTCCACAATCCCAGGCCTCCCTCACACAGCAGGGAAAATGCTTCTCCATAGCTGCAGACTCTCACAGAGGGAAAAGGCTTCAGAGACCGCTTGCAAGATAATTCCTACTCTCCTGGGCTCCTCTTGACCTGAAACACAGGGTGTGGAACTTGTGGAGACAGGATGTCATGGGTACATTTCTGCTGAAGGGCAAATTCAATCATCTTGGATGTCCCTGTTGGATTGAATCCATGTTGTTGATAGATAGGTTTCAAACCACTTTCTAAATTCCCAGGATCCCCACCACTGGTGGCCATGACCCACACCTGACTACCCTGGTCTCCAAGGAGGAAAGTGAGAGAAGAGGGAGTAATAGAGAGGGAGAGATGGAGAGAGACTGTGAGTTCGCCTTGGAGGAGGCTGAGGCTGGAGGATTGCAAGTTCAAAGCCAGCCTCAGCAATTGAGCTAGCTAAAAAAAAATGCTGAGGATGTGGCCCCGTGGTGAAGCAGTTTGGGCTCAATCCCTCTGCATTAGGGTTCTCGAGAGGAACAGAATCAACAGGAAGTTTGGTGATGAAAAGGAGACTCACTGGGTTGGCTTACGCACCAGAAGCTGGATAGTCAAAATGGCAGTCTGTAGGCTGGAGAGCTGGAAGAACAAGCAGATAAATCCCAGAACAAGAGAGATCAGGGCGCTCCCCTGGTAGTAGGCCAAAGGCTTCTGAGAATCGCTGGCACAGCCTGCTTTGGGAGAGAGAAGAAGCAAGAGTCCGACATTCAATCACAGCAGCGATCAGGAACTGTTCAAGAGGAATCCGCTTGCATCTGCTGCTGCTTTGCTTGGTCTTCCCACTTTTATTCTATCCAAGCCATCATCTGATTGGATGGTGCTGCCCATGCTTAGGGAGGGTCTTTGTTTCCATTGGCTATCCCACATGCCAATCCTGTCCAGGCACACCCTCACTGACACACCCATGAGCCCCTTGATCCTCTGCATCTCTTAATCTCATCAAGTTGGCCATTGGAAAGCGCCATTACACCCTGGTGGAGTGAATAAATAATTCAATAAATAAATGAACAAACAAACAAATAAACAAACAAACAAACAAATAAACAAACAAATAAATAGACAAACAAATACATGAATACATAAATAAATAAATAAAGTGATGAATTCATTACTACCCCAGGCTTCTGGAAACTCCCTGGACAATCCCTGGCACAGTCCACTTTGCAGGAGTGAAGAAGCAAGAGTCAGATATCCTCAAGTGATGGCAGCAGCCATCAAGAAGAGAAGCACTGGCATCTGCTGCTGCTTCCTTGTTCTTTCAACATTGATTCCAAGCAAGCCACCATCCTATTGGATGATGCTGCCCAACTTTAGGGAGGGCTGCACTTCAGTTGCTATCCCACATGCCCATGATTACTAGACACCGCCAGAAGGGTCTTAGTCATTGGCATGTCCCAATCCCATCAAGTTGAATGAATGCTAACAGTAAAGAGGGCTACCAACACTGAATCAACAAGAACACCTGAACAAATCTACCACTTGATTGTCATTAAATCAGGAAGCAAACACAAGGTGAGGCTGGGGATACACGTGAGTGGTAGAGAGCATTTGTCTGAGGCCCCACCTGGGTTAACTGTCCATCACGGCTGGCGGGGGTGCGGGGGTGGGGGTGGGAGGAAACACTAATAAGTAAAAGTTCGGGGCATAGCAGTTTTCATCAGTGAATTCTGTGGAATATTAGAAGGAGCGTGGCTGTCTACTCTCAATCTTCTTTCAAAATGCTAAGAGAACGGGAAAAAACGGCAGACCTCTACTCCTGATTCTATTAGTGACAGTTTGCAAGTTGGATTATAGAGGACTGCCGGGGTGTGAATTCAAGGGATATTTCAATTGCACAAAAATTTCATATTTCACCAAAATTTCAATAACGTACTTTTGCAATTGATGCCGTTAAACGATAAGCTGTGTGGGAAATAAAGTATTAAATTTGACTGTCCTTCACATCTGGTTCTTCCTGTTGTGTTTGTAGTGTTCAACTCTTAAAAAAAAAATGAATACAATTGTTTCGAAACCCAAAGCTGAAAATTGAAGGCCTTCCTTGAAGGCATATGCGCATATCTACAACTGATCTGGGTCATCAGTTTCTCGGGGAACATACTTTGCTTAGCGTGTTTTGCCTTTCCTGCAAACATGCCTTTTGAATCTGAGACAGTAACACACCTGCCTGTGGTGAGTCAGAGATGTAAAAGTAAGACTTTTGCAGTTCACTATAGGGAATGGAGGGAAGGGGTCCAAAAGTTGAGACAACTCTGGGATGAAGTCCTGTGAATGTTTGGCCCCAGAACAATGACAGAAGTGAAATGAGCTGAAGAATTCTTGTCATGAACATTTACCATGCATTGATACTGGGCAGGATTAACAGGCAAGGGGGAGAACCCTGTGTGGACCCCAGCATCCATCCCTTTTCCCGCCAAGGAAAGACACCTGCACAGGGCCCATGCTGGCATCCAGCCAACCCACCTTTTCATTTCCCCATCTCCAAATCAAGCACACTCGTGGAAAAGGATGGTTTCCGTGATTTTATTATACAAGGGACAGAAAATTTCACGAAAATCCAACAAGCCATAAACTTCTCCCTGGACTGCTAATCTGAGAATTGTCTATTTGAACAGGGTTTCTTCCTCAGAGGATCATCCATTGCAGCATGTTCACGGAGACGCCAGTGCTCTCACGCCAAAGGCAGGCAGCCTGGAGTCCAGAGCCTTCCAAGGTAAAGCCTGTGCATGGGAGTGGAAACCTCAGGCAGAGGCTCCTGGCACCCGCACAGCAAAATGCTGGAAAGAGTGTGGGCAATCGCGGGATCCCTTGGTCCAATGGGGCAGCCTGGGCACCGGTCTTCCTGGTTCCTTAGAGGCGTCCAACTCTCCTGGTGGGGCCGGTGTCTCCTGCTGGGTCTGAGGCTTTGGGCCAGGGCAGGCAGGCAGGCAGCTCTGGGCCTCTTCTCAAAGTGCTGTGCGATCCGGATCCGTGGATGGGGCAGTCAGAGCTGAGAAACCCACAGGGTGGTAAAAGTGCTTCACGGTTGAAGTCCTGCTGATCCCCAGACAGGAAGCCCAGACTGGGATACAAAGGCAGAGGCCAGGGCCCAGCATCTGCTTCCTCAACGGCTGGCAGTGCCTGGGGCCCTGGAGCATATTCTCCACAATCCCAGGCCTCCCTCACACAGCAGGGAAAATGCTTCTCCATAGCTGCAGACTCTCACAGAGGGAAAAGGCTTCAGAGACCGCCTTGCAAGATAATTCCTACTCTCCTGGGCTCCTCTTGACCTGAAACACAGGGTGTGGAACTTGTGGAGACAGGATGTCATGGGTACATTTTCTGCTGAAGGGGGCAAATTCAATCATCTTGGATGTCCCTGTTGGATTGAATCCATGTTGTTGATAGATAGGTTTCAAACCACTTTCTAAATTCCCGGGATCCCCACCACTGGTGGCCATGACCCACACCTGACTACCCTGGTCTCCAAGGAGGGAAAGTGAGAGAAGAGGGAGTAATAGAGAGGGGAGAGATGGAGAGACTGTGAGTTCGCCTTGGGAGGAGGCTGAGGCTGGAGGATTGCAAGTTCAAAGCCAGCCTCAGCAATTGAGCTAGCTAAAAAAAAATGCTGAGGATGTGGCCCCGTGGTGAAGCAGTTTGGGCTCAATCCCTCTGCATTAGGGTTCTCGAGAGGAACAGAATCAAACAGGAAGTTTGGTGATGAAAAGGAGACTCACTGGGTTGGCTTACGCACCAGAAGCTGGATAGTCCAAAATGGCAGTCTGTAGGCTGGAGAGCTGGAAGAACAAGCAGATAAATCCCCAGAACAAGAGAGATCAGGGCGCTCCCCTGGTAGTAGGCCAAAGGCTTCTGGAGAATCGCTGGCACAGCCTGCCTTTGGGAGAGAGAAGAAGCAAGAGTCCGACATTCATCACAGCAGCGATCAGGAACTGTTCAAGAGGAATCGCTTGCATCTGCTGCTGCTTTGCTTGGTCTTCCCACTTTTATTCTATCCAAGCCATCATCTTATTGGATGGTGCTGCCCATGCTTAGGGAGGTCTTTGTTTCCATTGGCTATCCACATGCCAATCCTGTCCAGGCACACCCTCACTGACACACCCCATGGAGCCCCTTGGTCCTCTGCATCTCTTAATCTCATCAAGTTGGCCATTGGAAAGCGCCATTACACCCTGGTGGAGTGAATAAATAATTCAATAAATAAATGAACAAACAAACAAATAAACAAACAAACAAACAAATAAACAAACAAATAAATAGACAAACAAATACATGAATACATAAATAAATAAATAAAGTGATGAATTCATTACTACCCCAGGCTTCTGGAAACTCCCTGGACAATCCCTGGCACAGTCCACTTTGCAGGAGTGAAGAAGCAAGAGTCAGATATCCTCAAGTGATGGCAGCAGCCAGCCATCAAGAAGAGAAGCACTGGCATCTGCTGCTGCTTCCTTGTTCTTTCAACATTGATTCCAAGCAAGCCACCATCCTATTGGATGATGCTGCCCAACTTTAGGAGGGCCTGCACTTCAGTTGCCTATCCCACATGCCCATGATTACTAGACACCGCCAGAAGGGTCTTAGTCATTGGCATGTCCCAATCCCATCAAGTTGAATGAATGCTAACAGTAAAGAGGGCTACCAACACTGAATCAACAAGAACACCTGAACAAATCTACCACTTGATTGTCATTAAATCAGGAAGCAAACACAAGGTGAGGGCTGGGGATACACGTGAGTGGTAGAGAGCATTTGTCTGAGGCCCCACCTGGGTTAACTGTCCATCACGGGGCGGGGGCGGGGTGCGGGGGTGGGGGTGGGAGGAAACACTAATAAGTAAAAGTTCGGGGCATAGCAGTTTCATCAGTGAATTCTGTGGAATATTAGAAGGAGCGTGGCTGTCTACTCTCAATCTTCTTTCAAAATGCTGAAGAGGAACGGGTGAAAAAACGGCAGACCTCTACTCCTGATTCTATTAGTGACAGTTTGCAAGTTGGATTATAGAGGACTGCCGGGGTGTGAATTCAAGGGATATTTCAATTGCACCAAAATTTTCATATTTCACCAAAATTTCAATAACGTACTTTGCAATTGATGCCGTTAAAGCTGTGTGGGAAATAAAGTATTAAATTTGGGACTGTCCTTCACATCTGGTCTTCCTGGTTGTGTTTGTAGTGTTCAACTCTTAAAAAAAAAATGAATACAATTGTTTCGAAAACCCAAAGCTGAAAATTGAAGGCCTTCTTGAAGGCATATGCGCATATCTACAACTGATCTGGGTCATCAGTTTCTCGGGGAACATACTTTGCTTAGCGTGTTTGCCTTTCCTGCAAACATGCCTTTTGAATCTGAGACAGTAACACACCTGCCTGTGGTGAGTCAGAGGTGTAAAAGTAAGACTTTTGCAGTTCACTATAGGGAATGGAGGAAGGGGTCCAAAAGTTGAGACAACTCTGGGATGAAGTCCTGTGAATGTTTGGCCCCAGAACAATGACAGAAGTGAAATGAGCTGAAGAATTCTTGTCATGAACATTTACCATGCATTGATACTGGACAGGATTAACAGGCAAGGGGGAGAACCCTGTGTGGACCCCAGCATCCATCCCTTTTCCCGCCAAGGAAAGACACCTGCACAGGGCCCATGCTGGCATCCAGCCAACCCACCTTTCATTTCCCCATCTCCAAATCAAGCACACTCGTGGAAAAAGATGGTTTCCGTGATTTTATTATACAAGGGACAGAAAATTTCACGAAAATCCAACAAGCCATAAACTTCTCCCTGGACTGCTAATCTGAGAATTGTCTATTTGAACAGGGTTTCTTCTCAGAGGATCATCCATTGCAGCATGTTCACGGAGACGCCAGTGCTCTCACGCCAAAGGCAGGCAGCCTGGAGTCCAGAGCCTTCCAAGGTAAAGCCTGTGCATGGGAGTGGAAACCTCAGGCAGAGGCTCCTGGCACCCGCACAGCAAAATGCTGGAAAGAGTGTGGGCAATCGCGGGATCCCTTGGTCCAATGGGGCAGCCTGGGCACCGGTCTTCCTGGTTCCTTAGAGGCGTCCAACTCTCCTGGTGGGGCCGGTGTCTCCTGCTGGGTCTGAGGCTTTGGGCCAGGGCAGGCAGGCAGGCAGCTCTGGGCCTCTTCTCAAAGTGCTGTGCGATCCGGATCCGTGGATGGGGCAGTCAGAGCTGAGAAACCCACAGGGTGGTAAAAGTGCTTCACGGTTGAAGTCCTGCTGATCCCCAGACAGGAAGCCCAGCCTGGGATACAAAGGCAGAGGCCAGGGCCCAGCATCTGCTTCCTCAACGGCTGGCAGTGCCTGGGGCCCTGGAGCATATTCTCCACAATCCCAGGCCTCCCTCACACAGCAGGGAAAATGCTTCTCCATAGCTGCAGACTCTCACAGAGGGAAAAGGCTTCAGAGACCGCTTGCAAGATAATTCCTACTCTCCTGGGCTCCTCTTGACCTGAAACACAGGGTGTGGAACTTGTGGAGACAGGATGTCATGGGTACATTTCTGCTGAAGGGCAAATTCAATCATCTTGGATGTCCCTGTTGGATTGAATCCATGTTGTTGATAGATAGGTTTCAAACCACTTTCTAAATTCCCGGGATCCCCACCACTGGTGGCCATGACCCACACCTGACTACCCTGGTCTCCAAGGAGGGAAAGTGAGAGAAGAGGGAGTAATAGAGAGGGAGAGATGGAGAGAGACTGTGAGTTCGCCTTGGAGGAGGCTGAGGCTGGAGGATTGCAAGTTCAAAGCCAGCCTCAGCAATTGAGCTAGCTAAAAAAAAATGCTGAGGATGTGGCCCCGTGGTGAAGCAGTTTGGGCTCAATCCCTCTGCATTAGGGTTCTCGAGAGGAACAGAATCAACAGGAAGTTTGGTGATGAAAAGGAGACTCACTGGGTTGGCTTACGCACCAGAAGCTGGATAGTCCAAAATGGCAGTCTGTAGGCTGGAGAGCTGGAAGAACAAGCAGATAAATCCCCAGAACAAGAGAGATCAGGGCGCTCCCCTGGTAGTAGGCCAAAGGCTTCTGGAGAATCGCTGGCACAGCCTGCTTTGGGAGAGAGAAGAAGCAAGAGTCCGACATTCAATCACAGCAGCGATCAGGAACTGTTCAAGAGGAATCCGCTTGCATCTGCTGCTGCTTTGCTTGGTCTTCCCACTTTTATTCTATCCAAGCCATCATCTGATTGGATGGTGCTGCCCATGCTTAGGGAGGGTCTTTGTTTCCATTGGCTATCCCACATGCCAATCCTGTCCAGGCACACCCTCACTGACACACCCATGAGCCCCTTGATCCTCTGCATCTCTTAATCTCATCAAGTTGGCCATTGGAAAGCGCCATTACACCCTGGTGGAGTGAATAAATAATTCAATAAATAAATGAACAAACAAACAAATAAACAAACAAACAAACAAATAAACAAACAAATAAATAGACAAACAAATACATGAATACATAAATAAATAAATAAAGTGATGAATTCATTACTACCCCAGGCTTCTGGAAACTCCCTGGACAATCCCTGGCACAGTCCACTTTGCAGGAGTGAAGAAGCAAGAGTCAGATATCCTCAAGTGATGGCAGCAGCCATCAAGAAGAGAAGCACTGGCATCTGCTGCTGCTTCCTTGTTCTTTCAACATTGATTCCAAGCAAGCCACCATCCTATTGGATGATGCTGCCCAACTTTAGGGAGGGCCTGCACTTCAGCTGCTATCCCACATGCCCATGATTACTAGACACCGCCAGAAGGGTCTTAGTCATTGGCATGTCCCAATCCCATCAAGTTGAATGAATGCTAACAGTAAAGAGGGCTACCAACACTGAATCAACAAGAACACCTGAACAAATCTACCACTTGATTGTCATTAAATCAGGAAGCAAACACAAGGTGAGGCTGGGGATACACGTGAGTGGTAGAGAGCATTTGTCTGAGGCCCCACCTGGGTTAACTGTCCATCACGGGGCGGGGGCGGGGTGCGGGGGTGGGGGTGGAGGAAACACTAATAAGTAAAAGTTCGGGGCATAGCAGTTTCATCAGTGAATTCTGTGGAATATTAGAAGGAGCGTGGCTGTCTACTCTCAATCTTCTTTCAAAATGCTGAAGAGGAACGGGGAAAAAACGGCAGACCTCTACTCCTGATTCTATTAGTGACAGTTTGCAAGTTGGATTATAGAGGACTGCCGGGGTGTGAATTCAAGGGATATTTCAATTGCACCAAAATTTCATATTTCACCAAAATTTCAATAACGTACTTTGCAATTGATGCCGTTAAAGCTGTGTGGGAAATAAAGTATTAAATTTGGGACTGTCCTTCACATCTGGTTCTTCCTGGTTGTGTTTGTAGTGTTCAACTCTTAAAAAAAAAATGAATACAATTGTTTCGAAAACCCAAAGCTGAAAATTGAAGGCCTTCCTTGAAGGCATATGCGCATATCTACAACTGATCTGGGTCATCAGTTTCTCGGGGAACATACTTTGCTTAGCGTGTTTTGCCTTTCCTGCAAACATGCCTTTTGAATCTGAGACAGTAACACACCTGCCTGTGGTGAGTCAGAGGTGTAAAAGTAAGACTTTTGCAGTTCACTATAGGGAATGGAGGGAAGGGGTCCAAAAGTTGAGACAACTCTGGGATGAAGTCCTGTGAATGTTTGGCCCCAGAACAATGACAGAAGTGAAATGAGCTGAAGAATTCTTGTCATGAACATTTACCATGCATTGATACTGGACAGGATTAACAGGCAAGGGGGAGAACCCTGTGTGGACCCCAGCATCCATCCCTTTTCCCGCCAAGGAAAGACACCTGCACAGGGCCCATGCTGGCATCCAGCCAACCCACCTTTCATTTCCCCATCTCCAAATCAAGCACACTCGTGGAAAAAGATGGTTTCCGTGATTTTATTATACAAGGGACAGAAAATTTCACGAAAATCCAACAAGCCATAAACTTCTCCCTGGACTGCTAATCTGAGAATTGTCTATTTGAACAGGGTTTCTTCTCAGAGGATCATCCATTGCAGCATGTTCACGGAGACGCCAGTGCTCTCACGCCAAAGGCAGGCAGCCTGGAGTCCAGAGCCTTCCAAGGTAAAGCCTGTGCATGGGAGTGGAAACCTCAGGCAGAGGCTCCTGGCACCCGCACAGCAAAATGCTGGAAAGAGTGTGGGCAATCGCGGGATCCCTTGGTCCAATGGGGCAGCCTGGGCACCGGTCTTCCTGGTTCCTTAGAGGCGTCCAACTCTCCTGGTGGGGCCGGTGTCTCCTGCTGGGTCTGAGGCTTTGGGCCAGGGCAGGCAGGCAGGCAGCTCTGGGCCTCTTCTCAAAGTGCTGTGCGATCCGGATCCGTGGATGGGGCAGTCAGAGCTGAGAAACCCACAGGGTGGTAAAAGTGCTTCACGGTTGAAGTCCTGCTGATCCCCAGACAGGAAGCCCAGCCTGGGATACAAAGGCAGAGGCCAGGGCCCAGCATCTGCTTCCTCAACGGCTGGCAGTGCCTGGGGCCCTGGAGCATATTCTCCACAATCCCAGGCCTCCCTCACACAGCAGGGAAAATGCTTCTCCATAGCTGCAGACTCTCACAGAGGGAAAAGGCTTCAGAGACCGCTTGCAAGATAATTCCTACTCTCCTGGGCTCCTCTTGACCTGAAACACAGGGTGTGGAACTTGTGGAGACAGGATGTCATGGGTACATTTCTGCTGAAGGGCAAATTCAATCATCTTGGATGTCCCTGTTGGATTGAATCCATGTTGTTGATAGATAGGTTTCAAACCACTTTCTAAATTCCCGGGATCCCCACCACTGGTGGCCATGACCCACACCTGACTACCCTGGTCTCCAAGGAGGGAAAGTGAGAGAAGAGGGAGTAATAGAGAGGGAGAGATGGAGAGAGACTGTGAGTTCGCCTTGGAGGAGGCTGAGGCTGGAGGATTGCAAGTTCAAAGCCAGCCTCAGCAATTGAGCTAGCTAAAAAAAAATGCTGAGGATGTGGCCCCGTGGTGAAGCAGTTTGGGCTCAATCCCTCTGCATTAGGGTTCTCGAGAGGAACAGAATCAACAGGAAGTTTGGTGATGAAAAGGAGACTCACTGGGTTGGCTTACGCACCAGAAGCTGGATAGTCCAAAATGGCAGTCTGTAGGCTGGAGAGCTGGAAGAACAAGCAGATAAATCCCCAGAACAAGAGAGATCAGGGCGCTCCCCTGGTAGTAGGCCAAAGGCTTCTGGAGAATCGCTGGCACAGCCTGCTTTGGGAGAGAGAAGAAGCAAGAGTCCGACATTCAATCACAGCAGCGATCAGGAACTGTTCAAGAGGAATCCGCTTGCATCTGCTGCTGCTTTGCTTGGTCTTCCCACTTTTATTCTATCCAAGCCATCATCTGATTGGATGGTGCTGCCCATGCTTAGGGAGGGTCTTTGTTTCCATTGGCTATCCCACATGCCAATCCTGTCCAGGCACACCCTCACTGACACACCCATGAGCCCCTTGATCCTCTGCATCTCTTAATCTCATCAAGTTGGCCATTGGAAAGCGCCATTACACCCTGGTGGAGTGAATAAATAATTCAATAAATAAATGAACAAACAAACAAATAAACAAACAAACAAACAAATAAACAAACAAATAAATAGACAAACAAATACATGAATACATAAATAAATAAATAAAGTGATGAATTCATTACTACCCCAGGCTTCTGGAAACTCCCTGGACAATCCCTGGCACAGTCCACTTTGCAGGAGTGAAGAAGCAAGAGTCAGATATCCTCAAGTGATGGCAGCAGCCATCAAGAAGAGAAGCACTGGCATCTGCTGCTGCTTCCTTGTTCTTTCAACATTGATTCCAAGCAAGCCACCATCCTATTGGATGATGCTGCCCAACTTTAGGGAGGGCCTGCACTTCAGCTGCTATCCCACATGCCCATGATTACTAGACACCGCCAGAAGGGTCTTAGTCATTGGCATGTCCCAATCCCATCAAGTTGAATGAATGCTAACAGTAAAGAGGGCTACCAACACTGAATCAACAAGAACACCTGAACAAATCTACCACTTGATTGTCATTAAATCAGGAAGCAAACACAAGGTGAGGCTGGGGATACACGTGAGTGGTAGAGAGCATTTGTCTGAGGCCCCACCTGGGTTAACTGTCCATCACGGGGCGGGGGCGGGGTGCGGGGGTGGGGGTGGGAGGAAACACTAATAAGTAAAAGTTCGGGGCATAGCAGTTTCATCAGTGAATTCTGTGGAATATTAGAAGGAGCGTGGCTGTCTACTCTCAATCTTCTTTCAAAATGCTGAAGAGGAACGGGGAAAAAACGGCAGACCTCTACTCCTGATTCTATTAGTGACAGTTTGCAAGTTGGATTATAGAGGACTGCCGGGGTGTGAATTCAAGGGATATTTCAATTGCACCAAAATTTCATATTTCACCAAAATTTCAATAACGTACTTTGCAATTGATGCCGTTAAAGCTGTGTGGGAAATAAAGTATTAAATTTGGGACTGTCCTTCACATCTGGTTCTTCCTGGTTGTGTTTGTAGTGTTCAACTCTTAAAAAAAAAATGAATACAATTGTTTCGAAAACCCAAAGCTGAAAATTGAAGGCCTTCCTTGAAGGCATATGCGCATATCTACAACTGATCTGGGTCATCAGTTTCTCGGGGAACATACTTTGCTTAGCGTGTTTTGCCTTTCCTGCAAACATGCCTTTTGAATCTGAGACAGTAACACACCTGCCTGTGGTGAGTCAGAGGTGTAAAAGTAAGACTTTTGCAGTTCACTATAGGGAATGGAGGGAAGGGGTCCAAAAGTTGAGACAACTCTGGGATGAAGTCCTGTGAATGTTTGGCCCCAGAACAATGACAGAAGTGAAATGAGCTGAAGAATTCTTGTCATGAACATTTACCATGCATTGATACTGGACAGGATTAACAGGCAAGGGGGAGAACCCTGTGTGGACCCCAGCATCCATCCCTTTTCCCGCCAAGGAAAGACACCTGCACAGGGCCCATGCTGGCATCCAGCCAACCCACCTTTCATTTCCCCATCTCCAAATCAAGCACACTCGTGGAAAAAGATGGTTTCCGTGATTTTATTATACAAGGGACAGAAAATTTCACGAAAATCCAACAAGCCATAAACTTCTCCCTGGACTGCTAATCTGAGAATTGTCTATTTGAACAGGGTTTCTTCTCAGAGGATCATCCATTGCAGCATGTTCACGGAGACGCCAGTGCTCTCACGCCAAAGGCAGGCAGCCTGGAGTCCAGAGCCTTCCAAGGTAAAGCCTGTGCATGGGAGTGGAAACCTCAGGCAGAGGCTCCTGGCACCCGCACAGCAAAATGCTGGAAAGAGTGTGGGCAATCGCGGGATCCCTTGGTCCAATGGGGCAGCCTGGGCACCGGTCTTCCTGGTTCCTTAGAGGCGTCCAACTCTCCTGGTGGGGCCGGTGTCTCCTGCTGGGTCTGAGGCTTTGGGCCAGGGCAGGCAGGCAGGCAGCTCTGGGCCTCTTCTCAAAGTGCTGTGCGATCCGGATCCGTGGATGGGGCAGTCAGAGCTGAGAAACCCACAGGGTGGTAAAAGTGCTTCACGGTTGAAGTCCTGCTGATCCCCAGACAGGAAGCCCAGCCTGGGATACAAAGGCAGAGGCCAGGGCCCAGCATCTGCTTCCTCAACGGCTGGCAGTGCCTGGGGCCCTGGAGCATATTCTCCACAATCCCAGGCCTCCCTCACACAGCAGGGAAAATGCTTCTCCATAGCTGCAGACTCTCACAGAGGGAAAAGGCTTCAGAGACCGCTTGCAAGATAATTCCTACTCTCCTGGGCTCCTCTTGACCTGAAACACAGGGTGTGGAACTTGTGGAGACAGGATGTCATGGGTACATTTCTGCTGAAGGGCAAATTCAATCATCTTGGATGTCCCTGTTGGATTGAATCCATGTTGTTGATAGATAGGTTTCAAACCACTTTCTAAATTCCCGGGATCCCCACCACTGGTGGCCATGACCCACACCTGACTACCCTGGTCTCCAAGGAGGGAAAGTGAGAGAAGAGGGAGTAATAGAGAGGGAGAGATGGAGAGAGACTGTGAGTTCGCCTTGGAGGAGGCTGAGGCTGGAGGATTGCAAGTTCAAAGCCAGCCTCAGCAATTGAGCTAGCTAAAAAAAAATGCTGAGGATGTGGCCCCGTGGTGAAGCAGTTTGGGCTCAATCCCTCTGCATTAGGGTTCTCGAGAGGAACAGAATCAACAGGAAGTTTGGTGATGAAAAGGAGACTCACTGGGTTGGCTTACGCACCAGAAGCTGGATAGTCCAAAATGGCAGTCTGTAGGCTGGAGAGCTGGAAGAACAAGCAGATAAATCCCCAGAACAAGAGAGATCAGGGCGCTCCCCTGGTAGTAGGCCAAAGGCTTCTGGAGAATCGCTGGCACAGCCTGCTTTGGGAGAGAGAAGAAGCAAGAGTCCGACATTCAATCACAGCAGCGATCAGGAACTGTTCAAGAGGAATCCGCTTGCATCTGCTGCTGCTTTGCTTGGTCTTCCCACTTTTATTCTATCCAAGCCATCATCTGATTGGATGGTGCTGCCCATGCTTAGGGAGGGTCTTTGTTTCCATTGGCTATCCCACATGCCAATCCTGTCCAGGCACACCCTCACTGACACACCCATGAGCCCCTTGATCCTCTGCATCTCTTAATCTCATCAAGTTGGCCATTGGAAAGCGCCATTACACCCTGGTGGAGTGAATAAATAATTCAATAAATAAATGAACAAACAAACAAATAAACAAACAAACAAACAAATAAACAAACAAATAAATAGACAAACAAATACATGAATACATAAATAAATAAATAAAGTGATGAATTCATTACTACCCCAGGCTTCTGGAAACTCCCTGGACAATCCCTGGCACAGTCCACTTTGCAGGAGTGAAGAAGCAAGAGTCAGATATCCTCAAGTGATGGCAGCAGCCATCAAGAAGAGAAGCACTGGCATCTGCTGCTGCTTCCTTGTTCTTTCAACATTGATTCCAAGCAAGCCACCATCCTATTGGATGATGCTGCCCAACTTTAGGGAGGGCCTGCACTTCAGTTGCTATCCCACATGCCCATGATTACTAGACACCGCCAGAAGGGTCTTAGTCATTGGCATGTCCCAATCCCATCAAGTTGAATGAATGCTAACAGTAAAGAGGGCTACCAACACTGAATCAACAAGAACACCTGAACAAATCTACCACTTGATTGTCATTAAATCAGGAAGCAAACACAAGGTGAGGCTGGGGATACACGTGAGTGGTAGAGAGCATTTGTCTGAGGCCCCACCTGGGTTAACTGTCCATCACGGGGCGGGGGCGGGGTGCGGGGGTGGGGGTGGGAGGAAACACTAATAAGTAAAAGTTCGGGGCATAGCAGTTTCATCAGTGAATTCTGTGGAATATTAGAAGGAGCGTGGCTGTCTACTCTCAATCTTCTTTCAAAATGCTGAAGAGGAACGGGGAAAAAACGGCAGACCTCTACTCCTGATTCTATTAGTGACAGTTTGCAAGTTGGATTATAGAGGACTGCCGGGGTGTGAATTCAAGGGATATTTCAATTGCACCAAAATTTCATATTTCACCAAAATTTCAATAACGTACTTTGCAATTGATGCCGTTAAAGCTGTGTGGGAAATAAAGTATTAAATTTGGGACTGTCCTTCACATCTGGTTCTTCCTGGTTGTGTTTGTAGTGTTCAACTCTTAAAAAAAAAATGAATACAATTGTTTCGAAAACCCAAAGCTGAAAATTGAAGGCCTTCCTTGAAGGCATATGCGCATATCTACAACTGATCTGGGTCATCAGTTTCTCGGGGAACATACTTTGCTTAGCGTGTTTTGCCTTTCCTGCAAACATGCCTTTTGAATCTGAGACAGTAACACACCTGCCTGTGGTGAGTCAGAGGTGTAAAAGTAAGACTTTTGCAGTTCACTATAGGGAATGGAGGGAAGGGGTCCAAAAGTTGAGACAACTCTGGGATGAAGTCCTGTGAATGTTTGGCCCCAGAACAATGACAGAAGTGAAATGAGCTGAAGAATTCTTGTCATGAACATTTACCATGCATTGATACTGGACAGGATTAACAGGCAAGGGGGAGAACCCTGTGTGGACCCCAGCATCCATCCCTTTTCCCGCCAAGGAAAGACACCTGCACAGGGCCCATGCTGGCATCCAGCCAACCCACCTTTCATTTCCCCATCTCCAAATCAAGCACACTCGTGGAAAAAGATGGTTTCCGTGATTTTATTATACAAGGGACAGAAAATTTCACGAAAATCCAACAAGCCATAAACTTCTCCCTGGACTGCTAATCTGAGAATTGTCTATTTGAACAGGGTTTCTTCTCAGAGGATCATCCATTGCAGCATGTTCACGGAGACGCCAGTGCTCTCACGCCAAAGGCAGGCAGCCTGGAGTCCAGAGCCTTCCAAGGTAAAGCCTGTGCATGGGAGTGGAAACCTCAGGCAGAGGCTCCTGGCACCCGCACAGCAAAATGCTGGAAAGAGTGTGGGCAATCGCGGGATCCCTTGGTCCAATGGGGCAGCCTGGGCACCGGTCTTCCTGGTTCCTTAGAGGCGTCCAACTCTCCTGGTGGGGCCGGTGTCTCCTGCTGGGTCTGAGGCTTTGGGCCAGGGCAGGCAGGCAGGCAGCTCTGGGCCTCTTCTCAAAGTGCTGTGCGATCCGGATCCGTGGATGGGGCAGTCAGAGCTGAGAAACCCACAGGGTGGTAAAAGTGCTTCACGGTTGAAGTCCTGCTGATCCCCAGACAGGAAGCCCAGCCTGGGATACAAAGGCAGAGGCCAGGGCCCAGCATCTGCTTCCTCAACGGCTGGCAGTGCCTGGGGCCCTGGAGCATATTCTCCACAATCCCAGGCCTCCCTCACACAGCAGGGAAAATGCTTCTCCATAGCTGCAGACTCTCACAGAGGGAAAAGGCTTCAGAGACCGCTTGCAAGATAATTCCTACTCTCCTGGGCTCCTCTTGACCTGAAACACAGGGTGTGGAACTTGTGGAGACAGGATGTCATGGGTACATTTCTGCTGAAGGGCAAATTCAATCATCTTGGATGTCCCTGTTGGATTGAATCCATGTTGTTGATAGATAGGTTTCAAACCACTTTCTAAATTCCCGGGATCCCCACCACTGGTGGCCATGACCCACACCTGACTACCCTGGTCTCCAAGGAGGGAAAGTGAGAGAAGAGGGAGTAATAGAGAGGGAGAGATGGAGAGAGACTGTGAGTTCGCCTTGGAGGAGGCTGAGGCTGGAGGATTGCAAGTTCAAAGCCAGCCTCAGCAATTGAGCTAGCTAAAAAAAATGCTGAGGATGTGGCCCCGTGGTGAAGCAGTTTGGGCTCAATCCCTCTGCATTAGGGTTCTCGAGAGGAACAGAATCAACAGGAAGTTTGGTGATGAAAAGGAGACTCACTGGGTTGGCTTACGCACCAGAAGCTGGATAGTCCAAAATGGCAGTCTGTAGGCTGGAGAGCTGGAAGAACAAGCAGATAAATCCCCAGAACAAGAGAGATCAGGGCGCTCCCCTGGTAGTAGGCCAAAGGCTTCTGGAGAATCGCTGGCACAGCCTGCTTTGGGAGAGAGAAGAAGCAAGAGTCCGACATTCAATCACAGCAGCGATCAGGAACTGTTCAAGAGGAATCCGCTTGCATCTGCTGCTGCTTTGCTTGGTCTTCCCACTTTTATTCTATCCAAGCCATCATCTGATTGGATGGTGCTGCCCATGCTTAGGGAGGGTCTTTGTTTCCATTGGCTATCCCACATGCCAATCCTGTCCAGGCACACCCTCACTGACACACCCATGAGCCCCTTGATCCTCTGCATCTCTTAATCTCATCAAGTTGGCCATTGGAAAGCGCCATTACACCCTGGTGGAGTGAATAAATAATTCAATAAATAAATGAACAAACAAACAAATAAACAAACAAACAAACAAATAAACAAACAAATAAATAGACAAACAAATACATGAATACATAAATAAATAAATAAAGTGATGAATTCATTACTACCCCAGGCTTCTGGAAACTCCCTGGACAATCCCTGGCACAGTCCACTTTGCAGGAGTGAAGAAGCAAGAGTCAGATATCCTCAAGTGATGGCAGCAGCCATCAAGAAGAGAAGCACTGGCATCTGCTGCTGCTTCCTTGTTCTTTCAACATTGATTCCAAGCAAGCCACCATCCTATTGGATGATGCTGCCCAACTTTAGGGAGGGCCTGCACTTCAGCTGCTATCCCACATGCCCATGATTACTAGACACCGCCAGAAGGGTCTTAGTCATTGGCATGTCCCAATCCCATCAAGTTGAATGAATGCTAACAGTAAAGAGGGCTACCAACACTGAATCAACAAGAACACCTGAACAAATCTACCACTTGATTGTCATTAAATCAGGAAGCAAACACAAGGTGAGGCTGGGGATACACGTGAGTGGTAGAGAGCATTTGTCTGAGGCCCCACCTGGGTTAACTGTCCATCACGGGGCGGGGGCGGGGTGCGGGGGTGGGGGTGGGAGGAAACACTAATAAGTAAAAGTTCGGGGCATAGCAGTTTCATCAGTGAATTCTGTGGAATATTAGAAGGAGCGTGGCTGTCTACTCTCAATCTTCTTTCAAAATGCTGAAGAGGAACGGGGAAAAAACGGCAGACCTCTACTCCTGATTCTATTAGTGACAGTTTGCAAGTTGGATTATAGAGGACTGCCAGGGTGTGAATTCAAGGGATATTTCAATTGCACCAAAATTTCATATTTCACCAAAATTTCAATAACGTACTTTGCAATTGATGCCGTTAAAGCTGTGTGGGAAATAAAGTATTAAATTTGGGACTGTCCTTCACATCTGGTTCTTCCTGGTTGTGTTTGTAGTGTTCAACTCTTAAAAAAAAAATGAATACAATTGTTTCGAAAACCCAAAGCTGAAAATTGAAGGCCTTCCTTGAAGGCATATGCGCATATCTACAACTGATCTGGGTCATCAGTTTCTCGGGGAACATACTTTGCTTAGCGTGTTTTGCCTTTCCTGCAAACATGCCTTTTGAATCTGAGACAGTAACACACCTGCCTGTGGTGAGTCAGAGGTGTAAAAGTAAGACTTTTGCAGTTCACTATAGGGAATGGAGGGAAGGGGTCCAAAAGTTGAGACAACTCTGGGATGAAGTCCTGTGAATGTTTGGCCCCAGAACAATGACAGAAGTGAAATGAGCTGAAGAATTCTTGTCATGAACATTTACCATGCATTGATACTGGACAGGATTAACAGGCAAGGGGGAGAACCCTGTGTGGACCCCAGCATCCATCCCTTTTCCCGCCAAGGAAAGACACCTGCACAGGGCCCATGCTGGCATCCAGCCAACCCACCTTTCATTTCCCCATCTCCAAATCAAGCACACTCGTGGAAAAAGATGGTTTCCGTGATTTTATTATACAAGGGACAGAAAATTTCACGAAAATCCAACAAGCCATAAACTTCTCCCTGGACTGCTAATCTGAGAATTGTCTATTTGAACAGGGTTTCTTCTCAGAGGATCATCCATTGCAGCATGTTCACGGAGACGCCAGTGCTCTCACGCCAAAGGCAGGCAGCCTGGAGTCCAGAGCCTTCCAAGGTAAAGCCTGTGCATGGGAGTGGAAACCTCAGGCAGAGGCTCCTGGCACCCGCACAGCAAAATGCTGGAAAGAGTGTGGGCAATCGCGGGATCCCTTGGTCCAATGGGGCAGCCTGGGCACCGGTCTTCCTGGTTCCTTAGAGGCGTCCAACTCTCCTGGTGGGGCCGGTGTCTCCTGCTGGGTCTGAGGCTTTGGGCCAGGGCAGGCAGGCAGGCAGCTCTGGGCCTCTTCTCAAAGTGCTGTGCGATCCGGATCCGTGGATGGGGCAGTCAGAGCTGAGAAACCCACAGGGTGGTAAAAGTGCTTCACGGTTGAAGTCCTGCTGATCCCCAGACAGGAAGCCCAGCCTGGGATACAAAGGCAGAGGCCAGGGCCCAGCATCTGCTTCCTCAACGGCTGGCAGTGCCTGGGGCCCTGGAGCATATTCTCCACAATCCCAGGCCTCCCTCACACAGCAGGGAAAATGCTTCTCCATAGCTGCAGACTCTCACAGAGGGAAAAGGCTTCAGAGACCGCTTGCAAGATAATTCCTACTCTCCTGGGCTCCTCTTGACCTGAAACACAGGGTGTGGAACTTGTGGAGACAGGATGTCATGGGTACATTTCTGCTGAAGGGCAAATTCAATCATCTTGGATGTCCCTGTTGGATTGAATCCATGTTGTTGATAGATAGGTTTCAAACCACTTTCTAAATTCCCGGGATCCCCACCACTGGTGGCCATGACCCACACCTGACTACCCTGGTCTCCAAGGAGGGAAAGTGAGAGAAGAGGGAGTAATAGAGAGGGAGAGATGGAGAGAGACTGTGAGTTCGCCTTGGAGGAGGCTGAGGCTGGAGGATTGCAAGTTCAAAGCCAGCCTCAGCAATTGAGCTAGCTAAAAAAAAATGCTGAGGATGTGGCCCCGTGGTGAAGCAGTTTGGGCTCAATCCCTCTGCATTAGGGTTCTCGAGAGGAACAGAATCAACAGGAAGTTTGGTGATGAAAAGGAGACTCACTGGGTTGGCTTACGCACCAGAAGCTGGATAGTCCAAAATGGCAGTCTGTAGGCTGGAGAGCTGGAAGAACAAGCAGATAAATCCCCAGAACAAGAGAGATCAGGGCGCTCCCCTGGTAGTAGGCCAAAGGCTTCTGGAGAATCGCTGGCACAGCCTGCTTTGGGAGAGAGAAGAAGCAAGAGTCCGACATTCAATCACAGCAGCGATCAGGAACTGTTCAAGAGGAATCCGCTTGCATCTGCTGCTGCTTTGCTTGGTCTTGCCACTTTTATTCTATCCAAGCCATCATCTGATTGGATGGTGCTGCCCATGCTTAGGGAGGGTCTTTGTTTCCATTGGCTATCCCACATGCCAATCCTGTCCAGGCACACCCTCACTGACACACCCATGAGCCCCTTGATCCTCTGCATCTCTTAATCTCATCAAGTTGGCCATTGGAAAGCGCCATTACACCCTGGTGGAGTGAATAAATAATTCAATAAATAAATGAACAAACAAACAAATAAACAAACAAACAAACAAATAAACAAACAAATAAATAGACAAACAAATACATGAATACATAAATAAATAAATAAAGTGATGAATTCATTACTACCCCAGGCTTCTGGAAACTCCCTGGACAATCCCTGGCACAGTCCACTTTGCAGGAGTGAAGAAGCAAGAGTCAGATATCCTCAAGTGATGGCAGCAGCCATCAAGAAGAGAAGCACTGGCATCTGCTGCTGCTTCCTTGTTCTTTCAACATTGATTCCAAGCAAGCCACCATCCTATTGGATGATGCTGCCCAACTTTAGGGAGGGCCTGCACTTCAGTTGCTATCCCACATGCCCATGATTACTAGACACCGCCAGAAGGGTCTTAGTCATTGGCATGTCCCAATCCCATCAAGTTGAATGAATGCTAACAGTAAAGAGGGCTACCAACACTGAATCAACAAGAACACCTGAACAAATCTACCACTTGATTGTCATTAAATCAGGAAGCAAACACAAGGTGAGGCTGGGGATACACGTGAGTGGTAGAGAGCATTTGTCTGAGGCCCCACCTGGGTTAACTGTCCATCACGGGGCGGGGGCGGGGTGCGGGGGTGGGGGTGGGAGGAAACACTAATAAGTAAAAGTTCGGGGCATAGCAGTTTCATCAGTGAATTCTGTGGAATATTAGAAGGAGCGTGGCTGTCTACTCTCAATCTTCTTTCAAAATGCTGAAGAGGAACGGGGAAAAAACGGCAGACCTCTACTCCTGATTCTATTAGTGACAGTTTGCAAGTTGGATTATAGAGGACTGCCGGGGTGTGAATTCAAGGGATATTTCAATTGCACCAAAATTTCATATTTCACCAAAATTTCAATAACGTACTTTGCAATTGATGCCGTTAAAGCTGTGTGGGAAATAAAGTATTAAATTTGGGACTGTCCTTCACATCTGGTTCTTCCTGGTTGTGTTTGTAGTGTTCAACTCTTAAAAAAAAAATGAATACAATTGTTTCGAAAACCCAAAGCTGAAAATTGAAGGCCTTCCTTGAAGGCATATGCGCATATCTACAACTGATCTGGGTCATCAGTTTCTCGGGGAACATACTTTGCTTAGCGTGTTTTGCCTTTCCTGCAAACATGCCTTTTGAATCTGAGACAGTAACACACCTGCCTGTGGTGAGTCAGAGGTGTAAAAGTAAGACTTTTGCAGTTCACTATAGGGAATGGAGGGAAGGGGTCCAAAAGTTGAGACAACTCTGGGATGAAGTCCTGTGAATGTTTGGCCCCAGAACAATGACAGAAGTGAAATGAGCTGAAGAATTCTTGTCATGAACATTTACCATGCATTGATACTGGACAGGATTAACAGGCAAGGGGGAGAACCCTGTGTGGACCCCAGCATCCATCCCTTTTCCCGCCAAGGAAAGACACCTGCACAGGGCCCATGCTGGCATCCAGCCAACCCACCTTTCATTTCCCCATCTCCAAATCAAGCACACTCGTGGAAAAAGATGGTTTCCGTGATTTTATTATACAAGGGACAGAAAATTTCACGAAAATCCAACAAGCCATAAACTTCTCCCTGGACTGCTAATCTGAGAATTGTCTATTTGAACAGGGTTTCTTCTCAGAGGATCATCCATTGCAGCATGTTCACGGAGACGCCAGTGCTCTCACGCCAGAGCCTTCCAAGGTAAAGCCTGTGCATGGGAGTGGAAACCTCAGGCAGAGGCTCCTGGCACCCGCACAGCAAAATGCTGGAAAGAGTGTGGGCAATCGCGGGATCCCTTGGTCCAATGGGGCAGCCTGGGCACCGGTCTTCCTGGTTCCTTAGAGGCGTCCAACTCTCCTGGTGGGGCCGGTGTCTCCTGCTGGGTCTGAGGCTTTGGGCCAGGGCAGGCAGGCAGGCAGCTCTGGGCCTCTTCTCAAAGTGCTGTGCGATCCGGATCCGTGGATGGGGCAGTCAGAGCTGAGAAACCCACAGGGTGGTAAAAGTGCTTCACGGTTGAAGTCCTGCTGATCCCCAGACAGGAAGCCCAGCCTGGGATACAAAGGCAGAGGCCAGGGCCCAGCATCTGCTTCCTCAACGGCTGGCAGTGCCTGGGGCCCTGGAGCATATTCTCCACAATCCCAGGCCTCCCTCACACAGCAGGGAAAATGCTTCTCCATAGCTGCAGACTCTCACAGAGGGAAAAGGCTTCAGAGACCGCTTGCAAGATAATTCCTACTCTCCTGGGCTCCTCTTGACCTGAAACACAGGGTGTGGAACTTGTGGAGACAGGATGTCATGGGTACATTTCTGCTGAAGGGCAAATTCAATCATCTTGGATGTCCCTGTTGGATTGAATCCATGTTGTTGATAGATAGGTTTCAAACCACTTTCTAAATTCCCGGGATCCCCACCACTGGTGGCCATGACCCACACCTGACTACCCTGGTCTCCAAGGAGGGAAAGTGAGAGAAGAGGGAGTAATAGAGAGGGAGAGATGGAGAGAGACTGTGAGTTCGCCTTGGAGGAGGCTGAGGCTGGAGGATTGCAAGTTCAAAGCCAGCCTCAGCAATTGAGCTAGCTAAAAAAAAATGCTGAGGATGTGGCCCCGTGGTGAAGCAGTTTGGGCTCAATCCCTCTGCATTAGGGTTCTCGAGAGGAACAGAATCAACAGGAAGTTTGGTGATGAAAAGGAGACTCACTGGGTTGGCTTACGCACCAGAAGCTGGATAGTCCAAAATGGCAGTCTGTAGGCTGGAGAGCTGGAAGAACAAGCAGATAAATCCCCAGAACAAGAGAGATCAGGGCGCTCCCCTGGTAGTAGGCCAAAGGCTTCTGGAGAATCGCTGGCACAGCCTGCTTTGGGAGAGAGAAGAAGCAAGAGTCCGACATTCAATCACAGCAGCGATCAGGAACTGTTCAAGAGGAATCCGCTTGCACCTGCTGCTGCTTTGCTTGGTCTTCCCACTTTTATTCTATCCAAGCCATCATCTGATTGGATGGTGCTGCCCATGCTTAGGGAGGGTCTTTGTTTCCATTGGCTATCCCACATGCCAATCCTGTCCAGGCACACCCTCACTGACACACCCATGAGCCCCTTGATCCTCTGCAACTCTTAATCTCATCAAGTTGGCCATTGGAAAGCGCCATTACACCCTGGTGGAGTGAATAAATAATTCAATAAATAAATGAACAAACAAACAAATAAACAAACAAACAAACAAATAAACAAACAAATAAATAGACAAACAAATACATGAATACATAAATAAATAAATAAAGTGATGAATTCATTACTACCCCAGGCTTCTGGAAACTCCCTGGACAATCCCTGGCACAGTCCACTTTGCAGGAGTGAAGAAGCAAGAGTCAGATATCCTCAAGTGATGGCAGCAGCCATCAAGAAGAGAAGCACTGGCATCTGCTGCTGCTTCCTTGTTCTTTCAACATTGATTCCAAGCAAGCCACCATCCTATTGGATGATGCTGCCCAACTTTAGGGAGGGCCTGCACTTCAGTTGCTATCCCACATGCCCATGATTACTAGACACCGCCAGAAGGGTCTTAGTCATTGGCATGTCCCAATCCCATCAAGTTGAATGAATGCTAACAGTAAAGAGGGCTACCAACACTGAATCAACAAGAACACCTGAACAAATCTACCACTTGATTGTCATTAAATCAGGAAGCAAACACAAGGTGAGGCTGGGGATACACGTGAGTGGTAGAGAGCATTTGTCTGAGGCCCCACCTGGGTTAACTGTCCATCACGGGGCGGGGGCGGGGTGCGGGGGTGGGGGTGGGAGGAAACACTAATAAGTAAAAGTTCGGGGCATAGCAGTTTCATCAGTGAATTCTGTGGAATATTAGAAGGAGCGTGGCTGTCTACTCTCAATCTTCTTTCAAAATGCTGAAGAGGAACGGGGAAAAAACGGCAGACCTCTACTCCTGATTCTATTAGTGACAGTTTGCAAGTTGGATTATAGAGGACTGCCGGGGTGTGAATTCAAGGGATATTTCAATTGCACCAAAATTTCATATTTCACCAAAATTTCAATAACGTACTTTGCAATTGATGCCGTTAAAGCTGTGTGGGAAATAAAGTATTAAATTTGGGACTGTCCTTCACATCTGGTTCTTCCTGGTTGTGTTTGTAGTGTTCAACTCTTAAAAAAAAAATGAATACAATTGTTTCGAAAACCCAAAGCTGAAAATTGAAGGCCTTCCTTGAAGGCATATGCGCATATCTACAACTGATCTGGGTCATCAGTTTCTCGGGGAACATACTTTGCTTAGCGTGTTTTGCCTTTCCTGCAAACATGCCTTTTGAATCTGAGACAGTAACACACCTGCCTGTGGTGAGTCAGAGGTGTAAAAGTAAGACTTTTGCAGTTCACTATAGGGAATGGAGGGAAGGGGTCCAAAAGTTGAGACAACTCTGGGATGAAGTCCTGTGAATGTTTGGCCCCAGAACAATGACAGAAGTGAAATGAGCTGAAGAATTCTTGTCATGAACATTTACCATGCATTGATACTGGACAGGATTAACAGGCAAGGGGGAGAACCCTGTGTGGACCCCAGCATCCATCCCTTTTCCCGCCAAGGAAAGACACCTGCACAGGGCCCATGCTGGCATCCAGCCAACCCACCTTTCATTTCCCCATCTCCAAATCAAGCACACTCGTGGAAAAAGATGGTTTCCGTGATTTTATTATACAAGGGACAGAAAATTTCACGAAAATCCAACAAGCCATAAACTTCTCCCTGGACTGCTAATCTGAGAATTGTCTATTTGAACAGGGTTTCTTCTCAGAGGATCATCCATTGCAGCATGTTCACGGAGACGCCAGTGCTCTCACGCCAGAGCCTTCCAAGGTAAAGCCTGTGCATGGGAGTGGAAACCTCAGGCAGAGGCTCCTGGCACCCGCACAGCAAAATGCTGGAAAGAGTGTGGGCAATCGCGGGATCCCTTGGTCCAATGGGGCAGCCTGGGCACCGGTCTTCCTGGTTCCTTAGAGGCGTCCAACTCTCCTGGTGGGGCCGGTGTCTCCTGCTGGGTCTGAGGCTTTGGGCCAGGGCAGGCAGGCAGGCAGCTCTGGGCCTCTTCTCAAAGTGCTGTGCGATCCGGATCCGTGGATGGGGCAGTCAGAGCTGAGAAACCCACAGGGTGGTAAAAGTGCTTCACGGTTGAAGTCCTGCTGATCCCCAGACAGGAAGCCCAGCCTGGGATACAAAGGCAGAGGCCAGGGCCCAGCATCTGCTTCCTCAACGGCTGGCAGTGCCTGGGGCCCTGGAGCATATTCTCCACAATCCCAGGCCTCCCTCACACAGCAGGGAAAATGCTTCTCCATAGCTGCAGACTCTCACAGAGGGAAAAGGCTTCAGAGACCGCTTGCAAGATAATTCCTACTCTCCTGGGCTCCTCTTGACCTGAAACACAGGGTGTGGAACTTGTGGAGACAGGATGTCATGGGTACATTTCTGCTGAAGGGCAAATTCAATCATCTTGGATGTCCCTGTTGGATTGAATCCATGTTGTTGATAGATAGGTTTCAAACCACTTTCTAAATTCCCGGGATCCCCACCACTGGTGGCCATGACCCACACCTGACTACCCTGGTCTCCAAGGAGGGAAAGTGAGAGAAGAGGGAGTAATAGAGAGGGAGAGATGGAGAGAGACTGTGAGTTCGCCTTGGAGGAGGCTGAGGCTGGAGGATTGCAAGTTCAAAGCCAGCCTCAGCAATTGAGCTAGCTAAAAAAAAATGCTGAGGATGTGGCCCCGTGGTGAAGCAGTTTGGGCTCAATCCCTCTGCATTAGGGTTCTCGAGAGGAACAGAATCAACAGGAAGTTTGGTGATGAAAAGGAGACTCACTGGGTTGGCTTACGCACCAGAAGCTGGATAGTCCAAAATGGCAGTCTGTAGGCTGGAGAGCTGGAAGAACAAGCAGATAAATCCCCAGAACAAGAGAGATCAGGGCGCTCCCCTGGTAGTAGGCCAAAGGCTTCTGGAGAATCGCTGGCACAGCCTGCTTTGGGAGAGAGAAGAAGCAAGAGTCCGACATTCAATCACAGCAGCGATCAGGAACTGTTCAAGAGGAATCCGCTTGCACCTGCTGCTGCTTTGCTTGGTCTTCCCACTTTTATTCTATCCAAGCCATCATCTGATTGGATGGTGCTGCCCATGCTTAGGGAGGGTCTTTGTTTCCATTGGCTATCCCACATGCCAATCCTGTCCAGGCACACCCTCACTGACACACCCATGAGCCCCTTGATCCTCTGCAACTCTTAATCTCATCAAGTTGGCCATTGGAAAGCGCCATTACACCCTGGTGGAGTGAATAAATAATTCAATAAATAAATGAACAAACAAACAAATAAACAAACAAACAAACAAATAAACAAACAAATAAATAGACAAACAAATACATGAATACATAAATAAATAAATAAAGTGATGAATTCATTACTACCCCAGGCTTCTGGAAACTCCCTGGACAATCCCTGGCACAGTCCACTTTGCAGGAGTGAAGAAGCAAGAGTCAGATATCCTCAAGTGATGGCAGCAGCCATCAAGAAGAGAAGCACTGGCATCTGCTGCTGCTTCCTTGTTCTTTCAACATTGATTCCAAGCAAGCCACCATCCTATTGGATGATGCTGCCCAACTTTAGGGAGGGCCTGCACTTCAGTTGCTATCCCACATGCCCATGATTACTAGACACCGCCAGAAGGGTCTTAGTCATTGGCATGTCCCAATCCCATCAAGTTGAATGAATGCTAACAGTAAAGAGGGCTACCAACACTGAATCAACAAGAACACCTGAACAAATCTACCACTTGATTGTCATTAAATCAGGAAGCAAACACAAGGTGAGGCTGGGGATACACGTGAGTGGTAGAGAGCATTTGTCTGAGGCCCCACCTGGGTTAACTGTCCATCACGGGGCGGGGGCGGGGTGCGGGGGTGGGGGTGGGAGGAAACACTAATAAGTAAAAGTTCGGGGCATAGCAGTTTCATCAGTGAATTCTGTGGAATATTAGAAGGAGCGTGGCTGTCTACTCTCAATCTTCTTTCAAAATGCTGAAGAGGAACGGGGAAAAAACGGCAGACCTCTACTCCTGATTCTATTAGTGACAGTTTGCAAGTTGGATTATAGAGGACTGCCGGGGTGTGAATTCAAGGGATATTTCAATTGCACCAAAATTTCATATTTCACCAAAATTTCAATAACGTACTTTGCAATTGATGCCGTTAAAGCTGTGTGGAAATAAAGTATTAAATTTGGGACTGTCCTTCACATCTGGTTCTTCCTGGTTGTGTTTGTAGTGTTCAACTCTTAAAAAAAAAATGAATACAATTGTTTCGAAAACCCAAAGCTGAAAATTGAAGGCCTTCCTTGAAGGCATATGCGCATATCTACAACTGATCTGGGTCATCAGTTTCTCGGGGAACATACTTTGCTTAGCGTGTTTTGCCTTTCCTGCAAACATGCCTTTTGAATCTGAGACAGTAACACACCTGCCTGTGGTGAGTCAGAGGTGTAAAAGTAAGACTTTTGCAGTTCACTATAGGGAATGGAGGGAAGGGGTCCAAAAGTTGAGACAACTCTGGGATGAAGTCCTGTGAATGTTTGGCCCCAGAACAATGACAGAAGTGAAATGAGCTGAAGAATTCTTGTCATGAACATTTACCATGCATTGATACTGGACAGGATTAACAGGCAAGGGGGAGAACCCTGTGTGGACCCCAGCATCCATCCCTTTTCCCGCCAAGGAAAGGACACCTGCACAGGGCCCATGCTGGCATCCAGCCAACCCACCTTTCATTTCCCCATCTCCAAATCAAGCACACTCGTGGAAAAAGATGGTTTCCGTGATTTTATTATACAAGGGACAGAAAATTTCACGAAAATCCAACAAGCCATAAACTTCTCCCTGGACTGCTAATCTGAGAATTGTCTATTTGAACAGGGTTTCTTCTCAGAGGATCATCCATTGCAGCATGTTCACGGAGACGCCAGTGCTCTCACGCCAAAGGCAGGCAGCCTGGAGTCCAGAGCCTTCCAAGGTAAAGCCTGTGCATGGGAGTGGAAACCTCAGGCAGAGGCTCCTGGCACCCGCACAGCAAAATGCTGGAAAGAGTGTGGGCAATCGCGGGATCCCTTGGTCCAATGGGGCAGCCTGGGCACCGGTCTTCCTGGTTCCTTAGAGGCGTCCAACTCTCCTGGTGGGGCCGGTGTCTCCTGCTGGGTCTGAGGCTTTGGGCCAGGGCAGGCAGGCAGGCAGCTCTGGGCCTCTTCTCAAAGTGCTGTGCGATCCGGATCCGTGGATGGGGCAGTCAGAGCTGAGAAACCCACAGGGTGGTAAAGTGCTTCACGGTTGAAGTCCTGCTGATCCCCAGACAGGAAGCCCAGCCTGGGATACAAAGGCAGAGGCCAGGGCCCAGCATCTGCTTCCTCAACGGCTGGCAGTGCCTGGGGCCCTGGAGCATATTCTCCACAATCCCAGGCCTCCCTCACACAGCAGGGAAAATGCTTCTCCATAGCTGCAGACTCTCACAGAGGGAAAAGGCTTCAGAGACCGCTTGCAAGATAATTCCTACTCTCCTGGGCTCCTCTTGACCTGAAACACAGGGTGTGGAACTTGTGGAGACAGGATGTCATGGGTACATTTCTGCTGAAGGGCAAATTCAATCATCTTGGATGTCCCTGTTGGATTGAAATCCATGTTGTTGATAGATAGGTTTCAAACCACTTTCTAAATTCCCGGGATCCCCACCACTGGTGGCCATGACCCACACCTGACTACCCTGGTCTCCAAGGAGGGAAAGTGAGAGAAGAGGGAGTAATAGAGAGGGAGAGATGGAGAGAGACTGTGAGTTCGCCTTGGAGGAGGCTGAGGCTGGAGGATTGCAAGTTCAAAGCCAGCCTCAGCAATTGAGCTAGCTAAAAAAAAATGCTGAGGATGTGGCCCCGTGGTGAAGCAGTTTGGGCTCAATCCCTCTGCATTAGGGTTCTCGAGAGGAACAGAATCAACAGGAAGTTTGGTGATGAAAAGGAGACTCACTGGGTTGGCTTACGCACCAGAAGCTGGATAGTCCAAAATGGCAGTCTGTAGGCTGGAGAGCTGGAAGAACAAGCAGATAAATCCCCAGAACAAGAGAGATCAGGGCGCTCCCCTGGTAGTAGGCCAAAGGCTTCTGGAGAATCGCTGGCACAGCCTGCTTTGGGAGAGAGAAGAAGCAAGAGTCCGACATTCAATCACAGCAGCGATCAGGAACTGTTCAAGAGGAATCCGCTTGCATCTGCTGCTGCTTTGCTTGGTCTTCCCACTTTTATTCTATCCAAGCCATCATCTTATTGGATGGTGCTGCCCATGCTTAGGGAGGGTCTTTGTTTCCATTGGCTATCCCACATGCCAATCCTGTCCAGGCACACCCTCACTGACACACCCATGAGCCCCTTGATCCTCTGCATCTCTTAATCTCATCAAGTTGGCCATTGGAAAGCGCCATTACACCCTGGTGGAGTGAATAAATAATTCAATAAATAAATGAACAAACAAACAAATAAACAAACAAACAAACAAATAAACAAACAAATAAATAGACAAACAAATACATGAATACATAAATAAATAAATAAAGTGATGAATTCATTACTACCCCAGGCTTCTGGAAACTCCCTGGACAATCCCTGGCACAGTCCACTTTGCAGGAGTGAAGAAGCAAGAGTCAGATATCCTCAAGTGATGGCAGCAGCCATCAAGAAGAGAAGCAATGGCATCTGCTGCTGCTTCCTTGTTCTTTCAACATTGATTCCAAGCAAGCCACCATCCTATTGGATGATGCTGCCCAACTTTAGCGAGGGCCTGCACTTCAGTTGCTATCCCACATGCCCATGATTACTAGACACCGCCAGAAGGGTCTTAGTCATTGGCATGTCCCAATCCCATCAAGTTGAATGAATGCTAACAGTAAAGAGGGCTACCAACACTGAATCAACAAGAACACCTGAACAAATCTACCACTTGATTGTCATTAAATCAGGAAGCAAACACAAGGTGAGGCTGGGGATACACGTGAGTGGTAGAGAGCATTTGTCTGAGGCCCCACCTGGGTTAACTGTCCATCACGGGGCGGGGGCGGGGTGCGGGGGTGGGGGTGGGAGGAAACACTAATAAGTAAAAGTTCGGGGCATAGCAGTTTCATCAGTGAATTCTGTGGAATATTAGAAGGAGCGTGGCTGTCTACTCTCAATCTTCTTTCAAAATGCTGAAGAGGAACGGGGAAAAAACGGCAGACCTCTACTCCTGATTCTATTAGTGACAGTTTGCAAGTTGGATTATAGAGGACTGCCGGGGTGTGAATTCAAGGGATATTTCAATTGCACCAAAATTTCATATTTCACCAAAATTTCAATAACGTACTTTGCAATTGATGCCGTTAAAGCTGTGTGGGAAATAAAGTATTAAATTTGGGACTGTCCTTCACATCTGGTTCTTCCTGGTTGTGTTTGTAGTGTTCAACTCTTAAAAAAAAAATGAATACAATTGTTTCGAAAACCCAAAGCTGAAAATTGAAGGCCTTCCTTGAAGGCATATGCGCATATCTACAACTGATCTGGGTCATCAGTTTCTCGGGGAACATACTTTGCTTAGCGTGTTTTGCCTTTCCTGCAAACATGCCTTTTGAATCTGAGACAGTAACACACCTGCCTGTGGTGAGTCAGAGGTGTAAAAGTAAGACTTTGCAGTTCACTATAGGGAATGGAGGGAAGGGGTCCAAAAGTTGAGACAACTCTGGGATGAAGTCCTGTGAATGTTTGGCCCCAGAACAATGACAGAAGTGAAATGAGCTGAAGAATTCTTGTCATGAACATTTACCATGCATTGATACTGGACAGGATTAACAGGCAAGGGGGAGAACCCTGTGTGGACCCCAGCATCCATCCCTTTTCCCGCCAAGGAAAGACACCTGCACAGGGCCCATGCTGGCATCCAGCCAACCCACCTTTCATTTCCCCATCTCCAAATCAAGCACACTCGTGGAAAAAGATGGTTTCCGTGATTTTATTATACAAGGGACAGAAAATTTCACGAAAATCCAACAAGCCATAAACTTCTCCCTGGACTGCTAATCTGAGAATTGTCTATTTGAACAGGGTTTCTTCTCAGAGGATCATCCATTGCAGCATGTTCACGGAGACGCCAGTGCTCTCACGCCAAAGGCAGGCAGCCTGGAGTCCAGAGCCTTCCAAGGTAAAGCCTGTGCATGGGAGTGGAAACCTCAGGCAGAGGCTCCTGGCACCCGCACAGCAAAATGCTGGAAAGAGTGTGGGCAATCGCGGGATCCCTTGGTCCAATGGGGCAGCCTGGGCACCGGTCTTCCTGGTTCCTTAGAGGCGTCCAACTCTCCTGGTGGGGCCGGTGTCTCCTGCTGGGTCTGAGGCTTTGGGCCAGGGCAGGCAGGCAGGCAGCTCTGGGCCTCTTCTCAAAGTGCTGTGCGATCCGGATCCGTGGATGGGGCAGTCAGAGCTGAGAAACCCACAGGGTGGTAAAAGTGCTTCACGGTTGAAGTCTGCTGATCCCCAGACAGGAAGCCCAGCCTGGGATACAAAGGCAGAGGCCAGGGCCCAGCATCTGCTTCCTCAACGGCTGGCAGTGCCTGGGGCCCTGGAGCATATTCTCCACAATCCCAGGCCTCCCTCACACAGCAGGGAAAATGCTTCTCCATAGCTGCAGACTCTCACAGAGGGAAAAGGCTTCAGAGACCGCTTGCAAGATAATTCCTACTCTCCTGGGCTCCTCTTGACCTGAAACACAGGGTGTGGAACTTGTGGAGACAGGATGTCATGGGTACATTTCTGCTGAAGGGCAAATTCAATCATCTTGGATGTCCCTGTTGGATTGAATCCATGTTGTTGATAGATAGGTTTCAAACCACTTTCTAAATTCCCCGGGATCCCCACCACTGGTGGCCATGACCCACACCTGACTACCCTGGTCTCCAAGGAGGGAAAGTGAGAGAAGAGGGAGTAATAGAGAGGGAGAGATGGAGAGAGACTGTGAGTTCGCCTTGGAGGAGGCTGAGGCTGGAGGATTGCAAGTTCAAAGCCAGCCTCAGCAATTGAGCTAGCTAAAAAAAAATGCTGAGGATGTGGCCCCGTGGTGAAGCAGTTTGGGCTCAATCCCTCTGCATTAGGGTTCTCGAGAGGAACAGAATCAACAGGAAGTTTGGTGATGAAAAGGAGACTCACTGGGTTGGCTTACGCACCAGAAGCTGGATAGTCCAAAATGGCAGTCTGTAGGCTGGAGAGCTGGAAGAACAAGCAGATAAATCCCCAGAACAAGAGAGATCAGGGCGCTCCCCTGGTAGTAGGCCAAAGGCTTCTGGAGAATCGCTGGCACAGCCTGCTTTGGGAGAGAGAAGAAGCAAGAGTCCGACATTCAATCACAGCAGCGATCAGGAACTGTTCAAGAGGAATCCGCTTGCATCTGCTGCTGCTTTGCTTGGTCTTCCCACTTTTATTCTATCCAAGCCATCATCTTATTGGATGGTGCTGCCCATGCTTAGGGAGGGTCTTTGTTTCCATTGGCTATCCCACATGCCAATCCTGTCCAGGCACACCCTCACTGACACACCCATGAGCCCCTTGATCCTCTGCATCTCTTAATCTCATCAAGTTGGCCATTGGAAAGCGCCATTACACCCTGGTGGAGTGAATAAATAATTCAATAAATAAATGAACAAACAAACAAATAAACAAACAAACAAACAAATAAACAAACAAATAAATAGACAAACAAATACATGAATACATAAATAAATAAATAAAGTGATGAATTCATTACTACCCCAGGCTTCTGGAAACTCCCTGGACAATCCCTGGCACAGTCCACTTTGCAGGAGTGAAGAAGCAAGAGTCAGATATCCTCAAGTGATGGCAGCAGCCATCAAGAAGAGAAGCAATGGCATCTGCTGCTGCTTCCTTGTTCTTTCAACATTGATTCCAAGCAAGCCACCATCCTATTGGATGATGCTGCCCAACTTTAGGGAGGGCCTGCACTTCAGTTGCTATCCCACATGCCCATGATTACTAGACACCGCCAGAAGGGTCTTAGTTCATTGGCATGTCCCAATCCCATCAAGTTGAATGAATGCTAACAGTAAAGAGGGCTACCAACACTGAATCAACAAGAACACCTGAACAAATCTACCACTTGATTGTCATTAAATCAGGAAGCAAACACAAGGTGAGGCTGGGGATACACGTGAGTGGTAGAGAGCATTTGTCTGAGGCCCCACCTGGGTTAACTGTCCATCACGGGGCGGGGGCGGGGTGCGGGGGTGGGGGTGGGAGGAAACACTAATAAGTAAAAGTTCGGGGCATAGCAGTTTCATCAGTGAATTCTGTGGAATATTAGAAGGAGCGTGGCTGTCTACTCTCAATCTTCTTTCAAAATGCTGAAGAGGAACGGGGAAAAAACGGCAGACCTCTACTCCTGATTCTATTAGTGACAGTTTGCAAGTTGGATTATAGAGGACTGCCGGGGTGTGAATTCAAGGGATATTTCAATTGCACCAAAATTTCATATTTCACCAAAATTTCAATAACGTACTTTGCAATTGATGCCGTTAAAGCTGTGTGGGAAATAAAGTATTAAATTTGGGACTGTCCTTCACATCTGGTTCTTCCTGGTTGTGTTTGTAGTGTTCAACTCTTAAAAAAAAAATGAATACAATTGTTTCGAAAACCCAAAGCTGAAAATTGAAGGCCTTCCTTGAAGGCATATGCGCATATCTACAACTGATCTGGGTCATCAGTTTCTCGGGGAACATACTTTGCTTAGCGTGTTTTGCCTTTCCTGCAAACATGCCTTTTGAATCTGAGACAGTAACACACCTGCCTGTGGTGAGTCAGAGGTGTAAAAGTAAGACTTTTGCAGTTCACTATAGGGAATGGAGGGAAGGGGTCCAAAAGTTGAGACAACTCTGGGATGAAGTCCTGTGAATGTTTGGCCCCAGAACAATGACAGAAGTGAAATGAGCTGAAGAATTCTTGTCATGAACATTTACCATGCATTGATACTGGACAGGATTAACAGGCAAGGGGGAGAACCCTGTGTGGACCCCAGCATCCATCCCTTTTCCCGCCAAGGAAAGACACCTGCACAGGGCCCATGCTGGCATCCAGCCAACCCACCTTTCATTTCCCCATCTCCAAATCAAGCACACTCGTGGAAAAAGATGGTTTCCGTGATTTTATTATACAAGGGACAGAAAATTTCACGAAAATCCAACAAGCCATAAACTTCTCCCTGGACTGCTAATCTGAGAATTGTCTATTTGAACAGGGTTTCTTCTCAGAGGATCATCCATTGCAGCATGTTCACGGAGACGCCAGTGCTCTCACGCCAGAGCCTTCCAAGGTAAAGCCTGTGCATGGGAGTGGAAACCTCAGGCAGAGGCTCCTGGCACCCGCACAGCAAAATGCTGGAAAGAGTGTGGGCAATCGCGGGATCCCTTGGTCCAATGGGGCAGCCTGGGCACCGGTCTTCCTGGTTCCTTAGAGGCGTCCAACTCTCCTGGTGGGGCCGGTGTCTCCTGCTGGGTCTGAGGCTTTGGGCCAGGGCAGGCAGGCAGGCAGCTCTGGGCCTCTTCTCAAAGTGCTGTGCGATCCGGATCCGTGGATGGGGCAGTCAGAGCTGAGAAACCCACAGGGTGGTAAAAGTGCTTCACGGTTGAAGTCCTGCTGATCCCCAGACAGGAAGCCCAGCCTGGGATACAAAGGCAGAGGCCAGGGCCCAGCATCTGCTTCCTCAACGGCTGGCAGTGCCTGGGGCCCTGGAGCATATTCTCCACAATCCCAGGCCTCCCTCACACAGCAGGGAAAATGCTTCTCCATAGCTGCAGACTCTCACAGAGGGAAAAAGGCTTCAGAGACCGCTTGCAAGATAATTCCTACTCTCCTGGGCTCCTCTTGACCTGAAACACAGGGTGTGGAACTTGTGGAGACAGGATGTCATGGGTACATTTCTGCTGAAGGGCAAATTCAATCATCTTGGATGTCCCTGTTGGATTGAATCCATGTTGTTGATAGATAGGTTTCAAACCACTTTCTAAATTCCCGGGATCCCCACCACTGGTGGCCATGACCCACACCTGACTACCCTGGTCTCCAAGGAGGGAAAGTGAGAGAAGAGGGAGTAATAGAGAGGGAGAGATGGAGAGAGACTGTGAGTTCGCCTTGGAGGAGGCTGAGGCTGGAGGATTGCAAGTTCAAAGCCAGCCTCAGCAATTGAGCTAGCTAAAAAAAAATGCTGAGGATGTGGCCCCGTGGTGAAGCAGTTTGGGCTCAATCCCTCTGCATTAGGGTTCTCGAGAGGAACAGAATCAACAGGAAGTTTGGTGATGAAAAGGAGACTCACTGGGTTGGCTTACGCACCAGAAGCTGGATAGTCCAAAATGGCAGTCTGTAGGCTGGAGAGCTGGAAGAACAAGCAGATAAATCCCCAGAACAAGAGAGATCAGGGCGCTCCCCTGGTAGTAGGCCAAAGGCTTCTGGAGAATCGCTGGCACAGCCTGCTTTGGGAGAGAGAAGAAGCAAGAGTCCGACATTCAATCACAGCAGCGATCAGGAACTGTTCAAGAGGAATCCGCTTGCACCTGCTGCTGCTTTGCTTGGTCTTCCCACTTTTATTCTATCCAAGCCATCATCTGATTGGATGGTGCTGCCCATGCTTAGGGAGGGTCTTTGTTTCCATTGGCTATCCCACATGCCAATCCTGTCCAGGCACACCCTCACTGACACACCCATGAGCCCCTTGATCCTCTGCAACTCTTAATCTCATCAAGTTGGCCATTGGAAAGCGCCATTACACCCTGGTGGAGTGAATAAATAATTCAATAAATAAATGAACAAACAAACAAATAAACAAACAAACAAACAAATAAACAAACAAATAAATAGACAAACAAATACATGAATACATAAATAAATAAATAAAGTGATGAATTCATTACTACCCCAGGCTTCTGGAAACTCCCTGGACAATCCCTGGCACAGTCCACTTTGCAGGAGTGAAGAAGCAAGAGTCAGATATCCTCAAGTGATGGCAGCAGCCATCAAGAAGAGAAGCACTGGCATCTGCTGCTGCTTCCTTGTTCTTTCAACATTGATTCCAAGCAAGCCACCATCCTATTGGATGATGCTGCCCAACTTTAGGGAGGGCCTGCACTTCAGTTGCTATCCCACATGCCCATGATTACTAGACACCGCCAGAAGGGTCTTAGTCATTGGCATGTCCCAATCCCATCAAGTTGAATGAATGCTAACAGTAAAGAGGGCTACCAACACTGAATCAACAAGAACACCTGAACAAATCTACCACTTGATTGTCATTAAATCAGGAAGCAAACACAAGGTGAGGCTGGGGATACACGTGAGTGGTAGAGAGCATTTGTCTGAGGCCCCACCTGGGTTAACTGTCCATCACGGGGCGGGGGCGGGGTGCGGGGGTGGGGGTGGGAGGAAACACTAATAAGTAAAAGTTCGGGGCATAGCAGTTTCATCAGTGAATTCTGTGGAATATTAGAAGGAGCGTGGCTGTCTACTCTCAATCTTCTTTCAAAATGCTGAAGAGGAACGGGGAAAAAACGGCAGACCTCTACTCCTGATTCTATTAGTGACAGTTTGCAAGTTGGATTATAGAGGACTGCCGGGGTGTGAATTCAAGGGATATTTCAATTGCACCAAAATTTCATATTTCACCAAAATTTCAATAACGTACTTTGCAATTGATGCCGTTAAAGCTGTGTGGGAAATAAAGTATTAAATTTGGGACTGTCCTTCACATCTGGTTCTTCCTGGTTGTGTTTGTAGTGTTCAACTCTTAAAAAAAAATGAATACAATTGTTTCGAAAACCCAAAGCTGAAAATTGAAGGCCTTCCTTGAAGGCATATGCGCATATCTACAACTGATCTGGGTCATCAGTTTCTCGGGGAACATACTTTGCTTAGCGTGTTTTGCCTTTCCTGCAAACATGCCTTTTGAATCTGAGACAGTAACACACCTGCCTGTGGTGAGTCAGAGGTGTAAAAGTAAGACTTTTGCAGTTCACTATAGGGAATGGAGGGAAGGGGTCCAAAAGTTGAGACAACTCTGGGATGAAGTCCTGTGAATGTTTGGCCCCAGAACAATGACAGAAGTGAAATGAGCTGAAGAATTCTTGTCATGAACATTTACCATGCATTGATACTGGACAGGATTAACAGGCAAGGGGGAGAACCCTGTGTGGACCCCAGCATCCATCCCTTTTCCCGCCAAGGAAAGACACCTGCACAGGGCCCATGCTGGCATCCAGCCAACCCACCTTTCATTTCCCCATCTCCAAATCAAGCACACTCGTGGAAAAAGATGGTTTCCGTGATTTTATTATACAAGGCAGAAAATTTCACGAAATCCAACAAGCCATAAACTTCTCCCTGGACTGCTAATCTGAGAATTGTCTATTTGAACAGGGTTTCTTCTCAGAGGATCATCCATTGCAGCATGTTCACGGAGACGCCAGTGCTCTCACGCCAAAGGCAGGCAGCCTGGAGTCCAGAGCCTTCCAAGGTAAAGCCTGTGCATGGGAGTGGAAAACCTCAGGCAGAGGCTCCTGGCACCCGCACAGCAAAATGCTGGAAAGAGTGTGGGCAATCGCGGGATCCCTTGGTCCAATGGGGCAGCCTGGGCACCGGTCTTCCTGGTTCCTTAGAGGCGTCCAACTCTCCTGGTGGGGCCGGTGTCTCCTGCTGGGTCTGAGGCTTTGGGCCAGGGCAGGCAGGCAGGCAGCTCTGGGCCTCTTCTCAAAGTGCTGTGCGATCCGGATCCGTGGATGGGCAGTCAGAGCTGAGAAACCCACAGGGTGGTAAAAGTGCTTCACGGTTGAAGTCCTGCTGATCCCCAGACAGGAAGCCCAGCCTGGGATACAAAGGCAGAGGCCAGGGCCCAGCATCTGCTTCCTCAACGGCTGGCAGTGCCTGGGGCCCTGGAGCATATTCTCCACAATCCCAGGCCTCCCTCACACAGCAGGGAAAATGCTTCTCCATAGCTGCAGACTCTCACAGAGGGAAAAGGCTTCAGAGACCGCTTGCAAGATAATTCCTACTCTCCTGGGCTCCTCTTGACCTGAAACACAGGGTGTGGAACTTGTGGAGACAGGATGTCATGGGTACATTTCTGCTGAAGGGCAAATTCAATCATCTTGGATGTCCCTGTTGGATTGAATCCATGTTGTTGATAGATAGGTTTCAAACCACTTTCTAAATTCCCGGGATCCCCACCACTGGTGGCCATGACCCACACCTGACTACCCTGGTCTCCAAGGAGGGAAAGTGAGAGAAGAGGGAGTAATAGAGAGGGAGAGATGGAGAGAGACTGTGAGTTCGCCTTGGAGGAGGCTGAGGCTGGAGGATTGCAAGTTCAAAGCCAGCCTCAGCAATTGAGCTAGCTAAAAAAAAATGCTGAGGATGTGGCCCCGTGGTGAAGCAGTTTGGGCTCAATCCCTCTGCATTAGGGTTCTCGAGAGGAACAGAATCAACAGGAAGTTTGGTGATGAAAAGGAGACTCACTGGGTTGGCTTACGCACCAGAAGCTGGATAGTCCAAAATGGCAGTCTGTAGGCTGGAGAGCTGGAAGAACAAGCAGATAAATCCCCAGAACAAGAGAGATCAGGGCGCTCCCCTGGTAGTAGGCCAAAGGCTTCTGGAGAATCGCTGGCACAGCCTGCTTTGGGAGAGAGAAGAAGCAAGAGTCCGACATTCAATCACAGCAGCGATCAGGAACTGTTCAAGAGGAATCCGCTTGCATCTGCTGCTGCTTTGCTTGGTCTTCCCACTTTTATTCTATCCAAGCCATCATCTTATTGGATGGTGCTGCCCATGCTTAGGGAGGGTCTTTGTTTCCATTGGCTATCCCACATGCCAATCCTGTCCAGGCACACCCTCACTGACACACCCATGAGCCCCTTGATCCTCTGCATCTCTTAATCTCATCAAGTTGGCCATTGGAAAGCGCCATTACACCCTGGTGGAGTGAATAAATAATTCAATAAATAAATGAACAAACAAACAAATAAACAAACAAACAAACAAATAAACAAACAAATAAATAGACAAACAAATACATGAATACATAAATAAATAAATAAAGTGATGAATTCATTACTACCCCAGGCTTCTGGAAACTCCCTGGACAATCCCTGGCACAGTCCACTTTGCAGGAGTGAAGAAGCAAGAGTCAGATATCCTCAAGTGATGGCAGCAGCCATCAAGAAGAGAAGCAATGGCATCTGCTGCTGCTTCCTTGTTCTTTCAACATTGATTCCAAGCAAGCCACCATCCTATTGGATGATGCTGCCCAACTTTAGGGAGGGCCTGCACTTCAGTTGCTATCCCACATGCCCATGATTACTAGACACCGCCAGAAGGGTCTTAGTCATTGGCATGTCCCAATCCCATCAAGTTGAATGAATGCTAACAGTAAAGAGGGCTACCAACACTGAATCAACAAGAACACCTGAACAAATCTACCACTTGATTGTCATTAAATCAGGAAGCAAACACAAGGTGAGGCTGGGGATACACGTGAGTGGTAGAGAGCATTTGTCTGAGGCCCCACCTGGGTTAACTGTCCATCACGGGGCGGGGGCGGGGTGCGGGGGTGGGGGTGGGAGGAAACACTAATAAGTAAAAGTTCGGGGCATAGCAGTTTCATCAGTGAATTCTGTGGAATATTAGAAGGAGCGTGGCTGTCTACTCTCAATCTTCTTTCAAAATGCTGAAGAGGAACGGGGAAAAAACGGCAGACCTCTACTCCTGATTCTATTAGTGACAGTTTGCAAGTTGGATTATAGAGGACTGCCGGGGTGTGAATTCAAGGGATATTTCAATTGCACCAAAATTTCATATTTCACCAAAATTTCAATAACGTACTTTGCAATTGATGCCGTTAAAGCTGTGTGGGAAATAAAGTATTAAATTTGGGACTGTCCTTCACATCTGGTTCTTCCTGGTTGTGTTTGTAGTGTTCAACTCTTAAAAAAAAAATGAATACAATTGTTTCGAAAACCCAAAGCTGAAAATTGAAGGCCTTCCTTGAAGGCATATGCGCATATCTACAACTGATCTGGGTCATCAGTTTCTCGGGGAACATACTTTGCTTAGCGTGTTTTGCCTTTCCTGCAAACATGCCTTTTGAATCTGAGACAGTAACACACCTGCCTGTGGTGAGTCAGAGGTGTAAAAGTAAGACTTTTGCAGTTCACTATAGGGAATGGAGGGAAGGGGTCCAAAAGTTGAGACAACTCTGGGATGAAGTCCTGTGAATGTTTGGCCCCAGAACAATGACAGAAGTGAAATGAGCTGAAGAATTCTTGTCATGAACATTTACCATGCATTGATACTGGACAGGATTAACAGGCAAGGGGGAGAACCCTGTGTGGACCCCAGCATCCATCCCTTTTCCCGCCAAGGAAAGACACCTGCACAGGGCCCATGCTGGCATCCAGCCAACCCACCTTTCATTTCCCCATCTCCAAATCAAGCACACTCGTGGAAAAAGATGGTTTCCGTGATTTTATTATACAAGGGACAGAAAATTTCACGAAAATCCAACAAGCCATAAACTTCTCCCTGGACTGCTAATCTGAGAATTGTCTATTTGAACAGGGTTTCTTCTCAGAGGATCATCCATTGCAGCATGTTCACGGAGACGCCAGTGCTCTCACGCCAGAGCCTTCCAAGGTAAAGCCTGTGCATGGGAGTGGAAACCTCAGGCAGAGGCTCCTGGCACCCGCACAGCAAAATGCTGGAAAGAGTGTGGGCAATCGCGGGATCCCTTGGTCCAATGGGGCAGCCTGGGCACCGGTCTTCCTGGTTCCTTAGAGGCGTCCAACTCTCCTGGTGGGGCCGGTGTCTCCTGCTGGGTCTGAGGCTTTGGGCCAGGGCAGGCAGGCAGGCAGCTCTGGGCCTCTTCTCAAAGTGCTGTGCGATCCGGATCCGTGGATGGGGCAGTCAGAGCTGAGAAACCCACAGGGTGGTAAAAGTGCTTCACGGTTGAAGTCCTGCTGATCCCCAGACAGGAAGCCCAGCCTGGGATACAAAGGCAGAGGCCAGGGCCCAGCATCTGCTTCCTCAACGGCTGGCAGTGCCTGGGGCCCTGGAGCATATTCTCCACAATCCCAGGCCTCCCTCACACAGCAGGGAAAATGCTTCTCCATAGCTGCAGACTCTCACAGAGGGAAAAGGCTTCAGAGACCGCTTGCAAGATAATTCCTACTCTCCTGGGCTCCTCTTGACCTGAAACACAGGGTGTGGAACTTGTGGAGACAGGATGTCATGGGTACATTTCTGCTGAAGGGCAAATTCAATCATCTTGGATGTCCCTGTTGGATTGAATCCATGTTGTTGATAGATAGGTTTCAAACCACTTTCTAAATTCCCGGGATCCCCACCACTGGTGGCCATGACCCACACCTGACTACCCTGGTCTCCAAGGAGGGAAAGTGAGAGAAGAGGGAGTAATAGAGAGGGAGAGATGGAGAGAGACTGTGAGTTCGCCTTGGAGGAGGCTGAGGCTGGAGGATTGCAAGTTCAAAGCCAGCCTCAGCAATTGAGCTAGCTAAAAAAAAATGCTGAGGATGTGGCCCCGTGGTGAAGCAGTTTGGGCTCAATCCCTCTGCATTAGGGTTCTCGAGAGGAACAGAATCAACAGGAAGTTTGGTGATGAAAAGGAGACTCACTGGGTTGGCTTACGCACCAGAAGCTGGATAGTCCAAAATGGCAGTCTGTAGGCTGGAGAGCTGGAAGAACAAGCAGATAAATCCCCAGAACAAGAGAGATCAGGGCGCTCCCCTGGTAGTAGGCCAAAGGCTTCTGGAGAATCGCTGGCACAGCCTGCTTTGGGAGAGAGAAGAAGCAAGAGTCCGACATTCAATCACAGCAGCGATCAGGAACTGTTCAAGAGGAATCCGCTTGCACCTGCTGCTGCTTTGCTTGGTCTTCCCACTTTTATTCTATCCAAGCCATCATCTGATTGGATGGTGCTGCCCATGCTTAGGGAGGGTCTTTGTTTCCATTGGCTATCCCACATGCCAATCCTGTCCAGGCACACCCTCACTGACACACCCATGAGCCCCTTGATCCTCTGCAACTCTTAATCTCATCAAGTTGGCCATTGGAAAGCGCCATTACACCCTGGTGGAGTGAATAAATAATTCAATAAATAAATGAACAAACAAACAAATAAACAAACAAACAAACAAATAAACAAACAAATAAATAGACAAACAAATACATGAATACATAAATAAATAAATAAAGTGATGAATTCATTACTACCCCAGGCTTCTGGAAACTCCCTGGACAATCCCTGGCACAGTCCACTTTGCAGGAGTGAAGAAGCAAGAGTCAGATATCCTCAAGTGATGGCAGCAGCCATCAAGAAGAGAAGCACTGGCATCTGCTGCTGCTTCCTTGTTCTTTCAACATTGATTCCAAGCAAGCCACCATCCTATTGGATGATGCTGCCCAACTTTAGGGAGGGCCTGCACTTCAGTTGCTATCCCACATGCCCATGATTACTAGACACCGCCAGAAGGGTCTTAGTCATTGGCATGTCCCAATCCCATCAAGTTGAATGAATGCTAACAGTAAAGAGGGCTACCAACACTGAATCAACAAGAACACCTGAACAAATCTACCACTTGATTGTCATTAAATCAGGAAGCAAACACAAGGTGAGGCTGGGGATACACGTGAGTGGTAGAGAGCATTTGTCTGAGGCCCCACCTGGGTTAACTGTCCATCACGGGGCGGGGGCGGGGTGCGGGGGTGGGGGTGGGAGGAAACACTAATAAGTAAAAGTTCGGGGCATAGCAGTTTCATCAGTGAATTCTGTGGAATATTAGAAGGAGCGTGGCTGTCTACTCTCAATCTTCTTT
>NW_027553151.1:0-45498 GCF_045843805.1 Urocitellus parryii
AAGACGTTTTAAAAATTTTAGCATTGGCATGTTGAATAAGGCAGAAATATTTTTGAGAAGTGAATCATTAGATACCAAAAGTTTTTTTTTTTTTTTCCGATTTTAGAAAAATAGTTTTCAGTGGCTCTGGGTGAGGAACAGTGTGTAGATGCCGAGTGCTCGGTTACATCAGGCAGCAGCCCCTCGAGGTGGTCCGTGGGTCCCCCTGCTGGTGGAAAAGATCCTCCCGGTTCTCCTTCTCCCGCACCACAGAAGACTGCTTCACTGCTCCTGTGGCCACTTCCTCTCCATCGGCGTGGACCAGCACAGTGCGGAAACTTTCGCCCGAGCCCCAGCTGCTCTGGCTCTTCCACACCAGGGTGGCGGGGGGCTGTGGGCCACCCCGGCACCAGCTGCCCACACCGTGACTGTCTGGCCGGCCCGCAGGACGTACTTGGGTGTGAACTTACAGGCGATCTCATCGCCCTCCAGGACCTGCCTCTTAATCCTCCAGTTCCCCAGGGACTGATCCTTGTCTGAGTCCTTCTTGAGCCGCAGGAACCTGCCCTCCAGGTCAATCTCCTCCGTGCTGACGCTGCAGGTGGCAGAGGCCTGCTGGGCCAGGAGGAAGCTGCTGCTGCTGCTGCCCGAGCCAATGCTGCCCGAGCCAATGCCACTTGAGCCGCTGCCTGGGGGCTCCTCCGCCTCCAGACGCAGCCGCTTGCTTCGGCTTGAACGCCCAGCTCTGGACATGCTGCTGCTGCTGCTCCAGGTGGCCCGTGAGATGGTGACCCGTGAGGAGGGGCTGGGAGCCAGCTTCAGCCTCTCCTCCTCGCCCTCTCGGAGCTTGCGGTAGGCGCTGATCTCCATGTCCAAGGTCAACTGGACGTCCAGCAACTCCTGGTACTCGGCCAGCTGTTGCTGCATCACATCACGCATCTCCATCATCTCCTGCTCCTTGGCGTCCAGCGTCTTCCGGAACTTCTCCCGCTCCTCAGTCCTGGCCCCTTCCAGCTCTCGGATGCGGTCCTCAGCAGCACTGGCCTGCTTCTGGAGGCTGGAGATCTGGTAGCTGGGGGACTCGATCCGCATGCGGGCCTCCTTCAGCTCCTCACCGGCAGCATACCAAAAGTTTTTATGAACACTTTTTAAGCTACAGTAATCAAGGCAGCTTTTTATAATACAAAAATATTCACAGAAAATTAGAATTAATCCTGAAACATAGTCACATAGACATGGAAATTGTATTGGAAACAAACCTACTACCGATCAACTTTATATTACACCATGTGTGGAAGTTAAATATACAAATGCAATCGGATGAAATCTGACTACTATTATATATCATACAAAAAAGAGATCAATGCAGAAAATAAATAAATATTTTTGAAGTTTGTAGAGGAGACTCTCTTTTTTTTTTTAAATATTTATTTATTTTTAGTTCTTGGCGGACACAACACCTTTGTTTGTTTGTGGTGCTGAGGATCGAACCTGGGCCGCACGCATGCCAGGCGAGCGCGCTACCGCTTGAGCCACATCCCCAGCCAAACAGAGGAGACTCTCTTAATGTTTTTGTCATCTGTGTACCTCACTTTCTTAGAGTGTTCTATTTTAAAATCAAGAAGATGATTTCCATAAATTAGATTACATTAAAATTAAAAGTATTCACTAAAATAAACTCCTTTTTAAAATTGATTCTTAAGACATTTTACTTAAAACCATTTTTTGTATTAGGTACTTTACACAAAGTTTTTTCATGGTATATGTACTCTGATTCCACATAAAAAACAATCCATTAAACAGGGAATACAGGGAATATGTTTCACAAATTTGTCATTTTATTTACTCTCTCTCTCTCTCTCTCTCTCTCTCTCTCTCTCTTTCTTTCTTCTTCTTCTTTTTCTTCTTCTTCTTCTTCTTCTTCTTCTTCTTCTTCTTCTTCTTCTTCTGCTTCTACTTCTTCTTCTTCTTCTTCGTGAACATACCTGAAGGAGTAATAAATAAAATTTTAATGTAACATATTGAGTGAAAACGTGGAATTAAAGTAAATTTTTCTTTCTTTCTTTCTTTTTTCTTTCTTTCTTTCTTTCTTTTTCTTTCTTTCTTTCTGTATTTCTTTCTTTCTTTTTTAGTAAATGCTCACTCTGAAAATAATATCATTGTTTTAATGGAGAGATTTTCAAATTGTTTTCTGAAAAGTAAATATTTTAATCTTTGTGGTAGGCATGGTGGGTAGATTTATCTCACATTATTTGATTCTACCATTGTAGAATTCAATAAACCATAGACAGTATGTAAATAAATCTAGTTATCAATTAATTTTTCTTGGGTCAGGTCTTTAGTGTTGTATTGACAAAGTCCACACTGAACCTCAGGTTGTCAAGGACAAATAAGTTTTCTTTTAGTATGTTTTCTGAATTTGCATTAAATACAATTATTTTGGTTTTGTGTGTAAAGATAAATTTTAATAAACACAGGTTCCACAAAAGTCCTACTGCTAAGTCAAACAAAATATTTAATACTCTACACAGAAACTCTGAAACACTTTCAAAGAAATATTTAAAAGCCTAAATAAATATGCTCAGATCCTTGCTCATGAATTAGAAGAGTCAGTGTTGCAAAACTGTTCACTTTCAACAAAGTTACCTGTAGATTCATTTTAGTAGTAAACAAAAATCTCCAGAGTGTGTGTGTGAGTGTGTGTGTGTGTATGTGCTTGTGTCTGTGTGTGTGCTATGTGTTTATGTGTGTGTGTATCTAAATTAGTAAGACGTTTTAAAAATTTTAGCATTGGCATGTTGAATAAGGCAGAAATATTTTTGAGAAGTGAATCATTAGATACCAAAAGTTTTTTTTTTTTTTCCGATTTTAGAAAAATAGTTTTCAGTGGCTCTGGGTGAGGAACAGTGTGTAGATGCCGAGTGCTCGGTTACATCAGGCAGCAGCCCCTCGAGGTGGTCCGTGGGTCCCCCTGCTGGTGGAAAAGATCCTCCCGGTTCTCCTTCTCCCGCACCACAGAAGACTGCTTCACTGCTCCTGTGGCCACTTCCTCTCCATCGGCGTGGACCAGCACAGTGCGGAAACTTTCGCCCGAGCCCCAGCTGCTCTGGCTCTTCCACACCAGGGTGGCGGGGGGCTGTGGGCCACCCCGGCACCAGCTGCCCACACCGTGACTGTCTGGCCGGCCCGCAGGACGTACTTGGGTGTGAACTTACAGGCGATCTCATCGCCCTCCAGGACCTGCCTCTTAATCCTCCAGTTCCCCAGGGACTGATCCTTGTCTGAGTCCTTCTTGAGCCGCAGGAACCTGCCCTCCAGGTCAATCTCCTCCGTGCTGACGCTGCAGGTGGCAGAGGCCTGCTGGGCCAGGAGGAAGCTGCTGCTGCTGCTGCCCGAGCCAATGCTGCCCGAGCCAATGCCACTTGAGCCGCTGCCTGGGGGCTCCTCCGCCTCCAGACGCAGCCGCTTGCTTCGGCTTGAACGCCCAGCTCTGGACATGCTGCTGCTGCTGCTCCAGGTGGCCCGTGAGATGGTGACCCGTGAGGAGGGGCTGGGAGCCAGCTTCAGCCTCTCCTCCTCGCCCTCTCGGAGCTTGCGGTAGGCGCTGATCTCCATGTCCAAGGTCAACTGGACGTCCAGCAACTCCTGGTACTCGGCCAGCTGTTGCTGCATCACATCACGCATCTCCATCATCTCCTGCTCCTTGGCGTCCAGCGTCTTCCGGAACTTCTCCCGCTCCTCAGTCCTGGCCCCTTCCAGCTCTCGGATGCGGTCCTCAGCAGCACTGGCCTGCTTCTGGAGGCTGGAGATCTGGTAGCTGGGGGACTCGATCCGCATGCGGGCCTCCTTCAGCTCCTCACCGGCAGCATACCAAAAGTTTTTATGAACACTTTTTAAGCTACAGTAATCAAGGCAGCTTTTTATAATACAAAAATATTCACAGAAAATTAGAATTAATCCTGAAACATAGTCACATAGACATGGAAATTGTATTGGAAACAAACCTACTACCGATCAACTTTATATTACACCATGTGTGGAAGTTAAATATACAAATGCAATCGGATGAAATCTGACTACTATTATATATCATACAAAAAAGAGATCAATGCAGAAAATAAATAAATATTTTTGAAGTTTGTAGAGGAGACTCTCTTTTTTTTTTTAAATATTTATTTATTTTTAGTTCTTGGCGGACACAACACCTTTGTTTGTTTGTGGTGCTGAGGATCGAACCCGGGCCGCACGCATGCCAGGCGAGCGCGCTACCGCTTGAGCCACATCCCCAGCCAAAGAGAGGAGACTCTCTTAATATTTTTGTCATCTGCGTACCTCACTTTCTTAGAGTGTTCTATTTTAAAATCAAGAAGATGATTTCCATAAATTAGATTACATTAAAATTAAAAGTATTCACTAAAATAAACTCCTTTTTAAAATTGATTCTTAAGACATTTTACTTAAAACCATTTTTTGTATTAGGTACTTTACACAAAGTTTTTTCATGGTATATGTACTCTGATTCCACATAAAAAACAATCCATTAAACAGGGAATACAGGGAATATGTTTCACAAATTTGTCATTTTATTTACTCTCTCTCTCTCTCTCTCTCTCTCTCTCTCTTTCTTCTTCTTCTTCTTTTTCTTCTTCTTCTTCTTCTTCTTCTTCTTCTTCTTCTTCTTCTTCTTCTTCTTCTTCTTCTGCTTCTTCTTCTGCTTCTACTTCTTCTTCTTCTTCTTCGTGAACATACCTGAAGGAGTAATAAATAAAATTTTAATGTAACATATTGAGTGAAAACGTGGAATTAAAGTAAATTTTTCTTTCTTTCTTTCTTTTTTCTTTCTTTCTTTCTTTCTTTCTTTCTTTCTTTCTTTCTTTCTTTCTCTTTCTTTCTTTCTTTCTGTATTTCTTTCTTTCTTTTTTAGTAAATGCTCACTCTGAAAATAATATCATTGTTTTAATGGAGAGATTTTCAAATTGTTTTCTGAAAAGTAAATATTTTAATCTTTGTGGTAGGCATGGTGGGTAGATTTATCTCACATTATTTGATTCTACCATTGTAGAATTCAATAAACCATAGACAGTATGTAAATAAATCTAGTTATCAATTAATTTTTCTTGGGTCAGGTCTTTAGTGTTGTATTGACAAAGTCCACACTGAACCTCAGGTTGTCAAGGACAAATAAGTTTTCTTTTAGTATGTTTTCTGAATTTGCATTAAATACAATTATTTTGGTTTTGTGTGTAAAGATAAATTTTAATAAACACAGGTTCCACAAAAAGTCCTACTGCTAAGTCAAACAAAATATTTAATACTCTACACAGAAACTCTGAAACACTTTCAAAGAAATATTTAAAAGCCTAAATAAATATGCTCAGATCCTTGCTCATGAATTAGAAGAGTCAGTGTTGCAAAACTGTTCACTTTCAACAAAGTTACCTGTAGATTCATTTTAGTAGTAAACAAAAATCTCCAGAGTGTGTGTGTGAGTGTGTGTGTGTGTATGTGCTTGTGTCTGTGTGTGTGCTATGTGTTTATGTGTGTGTGTATCTAAATTAGTAAGACGTTTTTAAAAATTTTAGCATTGGCATGTTGAATAAGGCAGAAATATTTTTGAGAAGTGAATCATTAGATACCAAAAGTTTTTTTTTTTTTCCGATTTTAGAAAAATAGTTTTCAGTGGCTCTGGGTGAGGAACAGTGTGTAGATGCCGAGTGCTCGGTTACATCAGGCAGCAGCCCCTCGAGGTGGTCCGTGGGTCCCCCTGCTGGTGGAAAAGATCCTCCCGGTTCTCCTTCTCCCGCACCACAGAAGACTGCTTCACTGCTCCTGTGGCCACTTCCTCTCCATCGGCGTGGACCAGCACAGTGCGGAAACTTTCGCCCGAGCCCCAGCTGCTCTGGCTCTTCCACACCAGGGTGGCGGGGGGCTGTGGGCCACCCCCGGCACCAGCTGCCCACACCGTGACTGTCTGGCCGGCCCGCAGGACGTACTTGGGTGTGAACTTACAGGCGATCTCATCGCCCTCCAGGACCTGCCTCTTAATCCTCCAGTTCCCCAGGACTGATCCTTGTCTGAGTCCTTCTTGAGCCGCAGGAACCTGCCCTCCAGGTCAATCTCCTCCGTGCTGACGCTGCAGGTGGCAGAGGCCTGCTGGGCCAGGAGGAAGCTGCTGCTGCTGCTGCCCGAGCCAATGCTGCCCGAGCCAATGCCACTTGAGCCGCTGCCTGGGGGCTCCTCCGCCTCCCAGACGCAGCCGCTTGCTTCGGCTTGAACGCCCAGCTCTGGACATGCTGCTGCTGCTGCTGCTCCAGGTGGCCCGTGAGATGGTGACCCGTGAGGAGGGGCTGGGAGCCAGCTTCAGCCTCTCCTCCTCGCCCTCTCGGAGCTTGCGGTAGGCGCTGATCTCCATGTCCAAGGTCAACTGGACGTCCAGCAACTCCTGGTACTCGGCCAGCTGTTGCTGCATCACATCACGCATCTCCATCATCTCCTGCTCCTTGGCGTCCAGCGTCTTCCGGAACTTCTCCCGCTCCTCAGTCCTGGCCCCTTCCAGCTCTCGGATGCGGTCCTCAGCAGCACTGGCCTGCTTCTGGAGGCTGGAGATCTGGTAGCTGGGGGACTCGATCCGCATGTGGGCCTCCTTCAGCTCCTCACCGGTAGCATACCAAAAGTTTTTATGAACACTTTTTAAGCTACAGTAATCAAGGCAGCTTTTTATAATACAAAAATATTCACAGAAAATTAGAATTAATCCTGAAACATAGTCACATAGACATGGAAATTGTATTGGAAACAAACCTACTACCGATCAACTTTATATTACACCATGTGTGGAAGTTAAATATACAAATGCAATCGGATGAAATCTGACTACTATTATATATCATACAAAAAAGAGATCAATGCAGAAAATAAATAAATATTTTTGAAGTTTGTAGAGGAGACTCTCTTTTTTTTTTAAATATTTATTTATTTTTAGTTCTTGGCGGACACAACACCTTTGTTTGTTTGTGGTGCTGAGGATCGAACCCGGGCCGCACGCATGCCAGGCGAGCGCGCTACCGCTTGAGCCACATCCCCAGCCAAACAGAGGAGACTCTCTTAATGTTTTTGTCATCTGTGTACCTCACTTTCTTAGAGTGTTCTATTTTAAAATCAAGAAGATGATTTCCATCAATTAGATTACATTAAAATTAAAAGTATTCACTAAAATAAACTCCTTTTTAAAATTGATTCTTAAGACATTTTACTTAAAACCATTTTTGTATTAGGTACTTTACACAAAGTTTTTTCATGGTATATGTACTCTGATTCCACATAAAAAACAATCCATTAAACAGGGAATACAGGGAATATGTTTCACAAATTTGTCATTTTATTTACTCTCTCTCTCTCTCTCTCTCTCTCTCTCTCTCTCTCTCTCTTTCTTCTTCTTCTTCTTTTTCTTCTTCTTCTTCTTCTTTTCTTCTTCTTCTTCTGCTTCTTCTTCTGCTTCTACTTCTTCTTCTTCTTCTTCGTGAACATACCTGAAGGAGTAATAAATAAAATTTTAATGTAACATATTGAGTGAAAACGTGGAATTAAAGTAAATTTTCTTTCTTTCTTTCTTTTTTCTTTCTTTCTTTCTTTCTTTCTTTCTTTCTTTTTCTTTCTTTCTTTCTGTATTTCTTTCTTTCTTTTTTAGTAAATGCTCACTCTGAAAATAATATCATTGTTTTAATGGAGAGATTTTCAAATTGTTTTCTGAAAAGTAAATATTTTAATCTTTGTGGTAGGCATGGTGGGTAGATTTATCTCACATTATTTGATTCTACCATTGTAGAATTCAATAAACCATAGACAGTATGTAAATAAATCTAGTTATCAATTAATTTTTCTTGGGTCAGGTCTTTAGTGTTGTATTGACAAAGTCCACACTGAACCTCAGGTTGTCAAGGACAAATAAGTTTTCTTTTAGTATGTTTTCTGAATTTGCATTAAATACAATTATTTTGGTTTTGTGTGTAAAGATAAATTTTAATAAACACAGGTTCCACAAAAGTCCTACTGCTAAGTCAAACAAAATATTTAATACTCTACACAGAAACTCTGAAACACTTTCAAAGAAATATTTAAAAGCCTAAATAAATATGCTCAGATCCTTGCTCATGAATTAGAAGAGTCAGTGTTGCAAAACTGTTCACTTTCAACAAAGTTACCTGTAGATTCATTTTAGTAGTAAACAAAAATCTCCAGAGTGTGTGTGTGAGTGTGTGTGTGTGTATGTGCTTGTGTCTGTGTGTGTGCTATGTGTTTATGTGTGTGTGTATCTAAATTAGTAAGACGTTTTAAAAATTTTAGCATTGGCATGTTGAATAAGGCAGAAATATTTTTGAGAAGTGAATCATTAGATACCAAAAGTTTTTTTTTTTTTCCGATTTTAGAAAATAGTTTTCAGTGGCTCTGGGTGAGGAACAGTGTGTAGATGCCGAGTGCTCGGTTACATCAGGCAGCAGCCCCTCGAGGTGGTCCGTGGGTCCCCCTGCTGGTGGAAAAGATCCTCCCGGTTCTCCTTCTCCCGCACCACAGAAGACTGCTTCACTGCTCCTGTGGCCACTTCCTCTCCATCGGCGTGGACCAGCACAGTGCGGAAACTTTCGCCCGAGCCCCAGCTGCTCTGGCTCTTCCACACCAGGGTGGCGGGGGGCTGTGGGCCACCCCGGCACCAGCTGCCCACACCGTGACTGTCTGGCCGGCCGCAGGAACGTACTTGGGTGTGAACTTACAGGCGATCTCATCGCCCTCCAGGACCTGCCTCTTAATCCTCCAGTTCCCCAGGGACTGATCCTTGTCTGAGTCCTTCTTGAGCCGCAGGAACCTGCCTCCAGGTCAATCTCCTCCGTGCTGACGCTGCAGGTGGCAGAGGCCTGCTGGGCCAGGAGGAAGCTGCTGCTGCTGCTGCCCGAGCCAATGCTGCCCGAGCCAATGCCACTTGAGCCGCTGCCTGGGGGCTCCTCCGCCTCCAGACGCAGCCGCTTGCTTCGGCTTGAACGCCCAGCTCTGGACATGCTGCTGCTGCTGCTCCAGGTGGCCCGTGAGATGGTGACCCGTGAGGAGGGGCTGGGAGCCAGCTTCAGCCTCTCCTCCTCGCCCTCTCGGAGCTTGCGGTAGGCGCTGATCTCCATGTCCAAGGTCAACTGGACGTCCAGCAACTCCTGGTACTCGGCCAGCTGTTGCTGCATCACATCACGCATCTCCATCATCTCCTGCTCCTTGGCGTCCAGCGTCTTCCGGAACTTCTCCCGCTCCTCAGTCCTGGCCCCTTCCAGCTCTCGGATGCGGTCCTCAGCAGCACTGGCCTGCTTCTGGAGGCTGGAGATCTGGTAGCTGGGGACTCGATCCGCATGTGGGCCTCCTTCAGCTCCTCACCGGTAGCATACCAAAAGTTTTTATGAACACTTTTTAAGCTACAGTAATCAAGGCAGCTTTTTATAATACAAAAATATTCACAGAAAATTAGAATTAATCCTGAAACATAGTCACATAGACATGGAAAATTGTATTGGAAACAAACCTACTACCGATCAACTTTATATTACACCATGTGTGGAAGTTAAATATAGAAATGCAATCGGATGAAATCTGACTACTATTATATATCATACAAAAAAGAGATCAATGCAGAAAATAAATAAATATTTTTGAAGTTTGTAGAGGAGACTCTCTTTTTTTTTTTAAATATTTATTTATTTTTAGTTCTTGGCGGACACAACACCTTTGTTTGTTTGTGGTGCTGAGGATCGAACCCGGGCCGCACGCATGCCAGGCGAGCGCGCTACCGCTTGAGCCACATCCCCAGCCAAACAGAGGAGACTCTCTTAATGTTTTTTGTCATCTGTGTACCTCACTTTCTTAGAGTGTTCTATTTTAAAATCAAGAAGATGATTTCCATCAATTAGATTACATTAAAATTAAAAGTATTCACTAAAATAAACTCCTTTTTAAATTGATTCTTAAGACATTTTACTTAAAACCATTTTTTGTATTAGGTACTTTACACAAAGTTTTTTCATGGTATATGTACTCTGATTCCACATAAAAAACAATCCCATTAAACAGGGAATACAGGGAATATGTTTCACAAATTTGTCATTTTATTTACTCTCTCTCTCTCTCTCTCTCTCTCTCTCTCTCTCTCTCTCTCTTTCTTCTTCTTCTTCTTTTTCTTCTTCTTCTTCTTCTTTTTCTTCTTCTTCTTCTGCTTCTTCTTCTGCTTCTACTTCTTCTTCTTCTTCTTCGTGAACATACCTGAAGGAGTAATAAATAAAATTTTAATGTAACATATTGAGTGAAAACGTGGAATTAAAGTAAATTTTTCTTTCTTTCTTTCTTTTTTTTCTTTCTTTCTTTCTTTCTTTCTTTCTTTTTCTTTCTTTCTTTCTGTATTTCTTTCTTTCTTTTTTAGTAAATGCTCACTCTGAAAATAATATCATTGTTTTAATGGAGAGATTTTCAAATTGTTTTCTGAAAAGTAAATATTTTAATCTTTGTGGTAGGCATGGTGGTAGATTTATCTCACATTATTTGATTCTACCATTGTAGAATTCAATAAACCATAGACAGTATGTAAATAAATCTAGTTATCAATTAATTTTTCTTGGGTCAGGTTCTTTAGTGTTGTATTGACAAAGTCCACACTGAACCTCAGGTTGTCAAGGACAAATAAGTTTTCTTTTAGTATGTTTTCTGAATTTGCATTAAATACAATTATTTTGGTTTTGTGTGTAAAGATAAATTTTAATAAACACAGGTTCCACAAAAGTCCTACTGCTAAGTCAAACAAAATATTTAATACTCTACACAGAAACTCTGAAACACTTTCAAAGAAAATATTTAAAAGCCTAAATAAATATGCTCAGATCCTTGCTCATGAATTAGAAGAGTCAGTGTTGCAAAACTGTTCACTTTCAACAAAGTTACCTGTAGATTCATTTTAGTAGTAAACAAAAATCTCCAGAGTGTGTGTGTGAGTGTGTGTGTGTGTATGTGCTTGTGTCTGTGTGTGTGCTATGTGTTTATGTGTGTGTGTATCTAAATTAGTAAGACGTTTAAAAATTTTAGCATTGGCATGTTGAATAAGGCAGAAATATTTTTGAGAAGTGAATCATTAGATACCAAAAGTTTTTTTTTTTTTTCCGATTTTAGAAAAATAGTTTTCAGTGGCTCTGGGTGAGGAACAGTGTGTAGATGCCGAGTGCTCGGTTACATCAGGCAGCAGCCCCTCGAGGTGGTCCGTGGGTCCCCTGCTGGTGGAAAAGATCCTCCCGGTTCTCCTTCTCCCGCACCACAGAAGACTGCTTCACTGCTCCTGTGGCCACTTCCTCTCCATCGGCGTGGACCAGCACAGTGCGGAAACTTTCGCCCGAGCCCCAGCTGCTCTGGCTCTTCCACACCAGGGTGGCGGGGGGCTGTGGGCCACCCCGGCACCAGCTGCCACACCGTGACTGTCTGGCCGGCCCGCAGGACGTACTTGGGTGTGAACTTACAGGCGATCTCATCGCCCTCCAGGACCTGCCTCTTAATCCTCCAGTTCCCCAGGGACTGATCCTTGTCTGAGTCCTTCTTGAGCCGCAGGAACCTGCCCTCCAGGTCAATCTCCTCCGTGCTGACGCTGCAGGTGGCAGAGGCCTGCTGGGCCAGGAGGAAGCTGCTGCTGCTGCTGCCCGAGCCAATGCTGCCGAGCCAATGCCACTTGAGCCGCTGCCTGGGGGCTCCTCCGCCTCCAGACGCAGCCGCTTGCTTCGGCTTGAACGCCCAGCTCTGGACATGCTGCTGCTGCTGCTCCAGGTGGCCCGTGAGATGGTGACCCGTGAGGAGGGGCTGGGAGCCAGCTTCAGCCTCTCCTCCTCGCCCTCTCGGAGCTTGCGGTAGGCGCTGATCTCCATGTCCAAGGTCAACTGGACGTCCAGCAACTCCTGGTACTCGGCCAGCTGTTGCTGCATCACATCACGCATCTCCATCATCTCCTGCTCCTTGGCGTCCAGCGTCTTCCGGAACTTCTCCCGCTCCTCAGTCCTGGCCCCTTCCAGCTCTCGGATGCGGTCCTCAGCAGCACTGGCCTGCTTCTGGAGGCTGGAGATCTGGTAGCTGGGGGACTCGATCCGCATGCGGGCCTCCTTCAGCTCCTCACCGGTAGCATACCAAAAGTTTTTATGAACACTTTTTAAGCTACAGTAATCAAGGCAGCTTTTTATAATACAAAAATATTCACAGAAAATTAGAATTAATCCTGAAACATAGTCACATAGACATGGAAATTGTATGGAAACAAACCTACTACCGATCAACTTTATATTACACCATGTGTGGAAGTTAAATATACAAATGCAATCGGATGAAATCTGACTACTATTATATATCATACAAAAAAAGAGATCAATGCAGAAAATAAATAAATATTTTTGAAGTTTGTAGAGGAGACTCTCTTTTTTTTTTTAAATATTTATTTATTTTTAGTTCTTGGCGGACACAACACCTTTGTTTGTTTGTGGTGCTGAGGATCGAACCCGGGCCGCACGCATGCCAGGCGAGCGCGCTACCGCTTGAGCCACATCCCCAGCCAAACAGAGGAGACTCTCTTAATGTTTTTGTCATCTGTGTACCTCACTTTCTTAGAGTGTTCTATTTTAAAATCAAGAAGATGATTTCCATAAATTAGATTACATTAAAATTAAAAGTATTCACTAAAATAAACTCCTTTTTAAAATTGATTCTTAAGACATTTTACTTAAAACCATTTTTTGTATTAGGTACTTTACACAAAGTTTTTTCATGGTATATGTACTCTGATTCCACATAAAAAACAATCCATTAAACAGGGAATACAGGGAATATGTTTCACAAATTTGTCATTTTATTTACTCTCTCTCTCTCTCTCTCTCTCTCTCTCTCTCTCTCTTTCTTCTTCTTCTTCTTTTCTTCTTCTTCTTCTTTTCTTCTTCTTCTTCTTCTTCTTCTTCTTCTCTTCTTCTTCTGCTCTTCTACTTCTTCTTCCTTCTTCTTCGTGAACATACCTGAAGGAGTAATAAATAAAATTTTAATGTAACATATTGAGTGAAAACGTGGAATTAAAGTAAATTTTTCTTTCTTTCTTTCTTTTTTCTTTCTTTCTTTCTTTCTTTCTTTCTTTTTCTTTCTTTCTTTCTGTATTTCTTTCTTTCTTTTTTAGTAAATGCTCACTCTGAAAATAATATCATTGTTTTAATGGAGAGATTTTCAAATTGTTTTCTGAAAAGTAAATATTTTAATCTTTGTGGTAGGCATGGTGGGTAGATTTATCTCACATTATTTGATTCTACCATTGTAGAATTCAATAAACCATAGACAGTATGTAAATAAATCTAGTTATCAATTAATTTTTCTTGGGTCAGGTCTTTAGTGTTGTATTGACAAAGTCCACACTGAACCTCAGGTTGTCAAGGACAAATAAGTTTTCTTTTAGTATGTTTTCTGAATTTGCATTAAATACAATTATTTTGGTTTTGTGTGTAAAGATAAATTTTAATAAACACAGGTTCCACAAAAGTCCTACTGCTAAGTCAAACAAAATATTTAATACTCTACACAGAAACTCTGAAACACTTTCAAAGAAATATTTAAAAGCCTAAATAAATATGGTCAGATCCTTGCTCATGAATTAGAAGAGTCAGTGTTGCAAAACTGTTCACTTTCAACAAAGTTACCTGTAGATTCATTTTAGTAGTAAACAAAAATCTCCAGAGTGTGTGTGTGAGTGTGTGTGTGTGTATGTGCTTGTGTCTGTGTGTGTGCTATGTGTTTATGTGTGTGTGTATCTAAATTAGTAAGACGTTTTAAAATTTTAGCATTGGCATGTTGAATAAGGCAGAAATATTTTTGAGAAGTGAATCATTAGATACCAAAAGTTTTTTTTTTTTTTCCGATTTTAGAAAAATAGTTTTCAGTGGCTCTGGGTGAGGAACAGTGTGTAGATGCCGAGTGCTCGGTTACATCAGGCAGCAGCCCCTCGAGGTGGTCCGTGGGTCCCCCTGCTGGTGGAAAAGATCCTCCCGGTTCTCCTTCTCCCGCACCACAGAAGACTGCTTCACTGCTCCTGTGGCCACTTCCTCTCCATCGGCGTGGACCAGCACAGTGCGGAAACTTTCGCCTGAGCCCCAGCTGCTCTGGCTCTTCCACACCAGGGTGGCGGGGGGCTGTGGGCCACCCCGGCACCAGCTGCCCACACCGTGACTGTCTGGCCGGCCCGCAGGACGTACTTGGGTGTGAACTTACAGGCGATCTCATCGCCCTCCAGGACCTGCCTCTTAATCCTCCAGTTCCCCAGGGACTGATCCTTGTCTGAGTCCTTCTTGAGCCGCAGGAACCTGCCCTCCAGGTCAATCTCCTCCGTGCTGACGCTGCAGGTGGCAGAGGCCTGCTGGGCCAGGAGGAAGCTGCTGCTGCTGCTGCCCGAGCCAATGCTGCCCGAGCCAATGCCACTTGAGCCGCTGCCTGGGGGCTCCTCCGCCTCCAGACGCAGCCGCTTGCTTCGGCTTGAACGCCCAGCTCTGGACATGCTGCTGCTGCTGCTCCAGGTGGCCCCGTGAGATGGTGACCCGTGAGGAGGGGCTGGGAGCCAGCTTCAGCCTCTCCTCCTCGCCCTCTCGGAGCTTGCGGTAGGCGCTGATCTCCATGTCCAAGGTCAACTGGACGTCCAGCAACTCCTGGTACTCGGCCAGCTGTTGCTGCATCACATCACGCATCTCCATCATCTCCTGCTCCTTGGCGTCCAGCGTCTTCCGGAACTTCTCCCGCTCCTCAGTCCTGGCCCCTTCCAGCTCTCGGATGCGGTCCTCAGCAGCACTGGCCTGCTTCTGGAGGCTGGAGATCTGGTAGCTGGGGGACTCGATCCGCATGCGGGCCTCCTTCAGCTCCTCACCGGTAGCATACCAAAAGTTTTTATGAACACTTTTTTAAGCTACAGTAATCAAGGCAGCTTTTTATAATACAAAAATATTCACAGAAAAATTAGAATTAATCCTGAAACATAGTCACATAGACATGGAAATTGTATTGGAAACAAACCTACTACCGATCAACTTTATATTACACCATGTGTGGAAGTTAAATATACAAATGCAATCGATGAAATCTGACTACTATTATATATCATACAAAAAAGAGATCAATGCAGAAAAATAAATAAATATTTTTGAAGTTTGTAGAGGAGACTCTCTTTTTTTTTTTAAATATTTATTTATTTTTAGTTCTTGGCGGACACAACACCTTTGTTTGTTTTGTGGTGCTGAGGATCGAACCCGGGCCGCACGCATGCCAGGCGAGCGCGCTACCGCTTGAGCCACATCCCCAGCCAAACAGAGGGAGACTCTCTTAATGTTTTTGTCATCTGTGTACCTCACTTTCTTAGAGTGTTCTATTTTAAAATCAAGAAGATGATTTCCATAAATTAGATTACATTAAAATTAAAAGTATTCACTAAAATAAACTCCTTTTTAAAATTGATTCTTAAGACATTTTACTTAAAACCATTTTTTGTATTAGGTACTTTACACAAAGTTTTTTCATGGTATATGTACTCTGATTCCACATAAAAAACAATCCATTAAACAGGGAATACAGGGAATATGTTTCACAAATTTGTCATTTTATTTACTCTCTCTCTCTCTCTCTCTCTCTCTCTCTCTCTCTCTCTTTCTTCTTCTTCTTCTTTTTTCTTCTTCTTCTTCTTCTTCTTCTTCTTCTTCTTCTTCTTCTTCTTCTGCTTCTACTTCTTCTTCTTCTTCTTCGTGAACATACCTGAAGGAGTAATAAATAAAATTTTAATGTAACATATTGAGTGAAAACGTGGAATTAAAGTAAATTTTTCTTTTCTTTCTTTCTTTTTTCTTTCTTTCTTTCTTTCTTTTCTTTCTTTTTCTTTCTTTCTTTCTGTATTTCTTTCTTTCTTTTTTAGTAAATGCTCACTCTGAAAATAATATCATTGTTTTAATGGAGAGATTTTCAAATTGTTTTCTGAAAAGTAAATATTTTAATCTTTGTGGTAGGCATGGTGGGTAGATTTATCTCACATTATTTGATTCTACCATTGTAGAATTCAATAAACCATAGACAGTATGTAAATAAATCTAGTTATCAATTAATTTTTCTTGGGTCAGGTCTTTAGTGTTGTATTGACAAAGTCCACACTGAACCTCAGGTTGTCAAGGACAAATAAGTTTTCTTTTAGTATGTTTTCCTGAATTTGCATTAAATACAATTATTTTGGTTTTGTGTGTAAAGATAAATTTTAATAAACACAGGTTCCACAAAAGTCCTACTGCTAAGTCAAACAAAATATTAATACTCTACACAGAAACTCTGAAACACTTTCAAAGAAATATTTAAAAGCCTAAATAAATATGCTCAGATCCTTGCTCATGAATTAGAAGAGTCAGTGTTGCAAAACTGTTCACTTTCAACAAAGTTACCTGTAGATTTCATTTTAGTAGTAAACAAAAATCTCCAGAGTGTGTGTGTGAGTGTGTGTGTGTGTATGTGCTTGTGTCTGTGTGTGTGCTATGTGTTTATGTGTGTGTATCTAAATTAGTAAGACGTTTTAAAAATTTTAGCATTGGCATGTTGAATAAGGCAGAAATATTTTGAGAAGTGAATCATTAGATACCAAAAGTTTTTTTTTTTTCCGATTTTAGAAAAATAGTTTTCAGTGGCTCTGGGTGAGGAACAGTGTGTAGATGCCGAGTGCTCGGTTACATCAGGCAGCAGCCCCTCGAGGTGGTCCGTGGGTCCCCCTGCTGGTGGAAAAGATCCTCCCGGTTCTCCTTCTCCCGCACCACAGAAGACTGCTTCACTGCTCCTGTGGCCACTTCCTCTCCATCGGCGTGGACCAGCACAGTGCGGAAACTTTCGCCCGAGCCCCAGCTGCTCTGGCTCTTCCACACCAGGGTGGCGGGGGGCTGTGGGCCACCCCGGCACCAGCTGCCCACACCGTGACTGTCTGGCCGGCCCGCAGGACGTACTTGGGTGTGAACTTACAGGCGATCTCATCGCCCTCCAGGACCTGCCTCTTAATCCTCCAGTTCCCCAGGGACTGATCCTTGTCTGAGTCCTTCTTGAGCCGCAGAACCTGCCCTCCAGGTCAATCTCCTCCGTGCTGACGCTGCAGGTGGCAGAGGCCTGCTGGGCCAGGAGGAAGCTGCTGCTGCTGCTGCCCGAGCCAATGCTGCCCGAGCCAATGCCACTTGAGCCGCTGCCTGGGGGCTCCTCCGCCTCCAGACGCAGCCGCTTGCTTCGGCTTGAACGCCCAGCTCTGGACATGCTGCTGCTGCTGCTGCTCCAGGTGGCCCGTGAGATGGTGACCCGTGAGGAGGGGCTGGGAGCCAGCTTCAGCCTCTCCTCCTCGCCCTCTAGGAGCTTGCGGTAGGCGCTGATCTCCATGTCCAAGGTCAACTGGACGTCCAGCAACTCCTGGTACTCGGCCAGCTGTTGCTGCATCACATCACGCATCTCCATCATCTCCTGCTCCTTGGCGTCCAGCGTCTTCCGGAACTTCTCCCGCTCCTCAGTCCTGGCCCCTTCCAGTCTCGGATGCGGTCCTCAGCAGCACTGGCCTGCTTCTGGAGGCTGGAGATCTGGTAGCTGGGGGACTCGATCCGCATGCGGGCCTCCTTCAGCTCCTCACCGGTAGCATACCAAAAGTTTTTATGAACACTTTTTAAGCTACAGTAATCAAGGCAGCTTTTTATAATACAAAAATATTCACAGAAAATTAGAATTAATCCTGAAACATAGTCACATAGACATGGAAATTGTATTGGAAACAAACCTACTACCGATCAACTTTATATTACACCATGTGTGGAAGTTAAATATACAAATGCAATCGGATGAAATCTGACTACTATTATATATCATACAAAAAAGAGATCAATGCAGAAAATAAATAAATATTTTTGAAGTTTGTAGAGGAGACTCTCTTTTTTTTTTTAAATATTTATTTATTTTTAGTTCTTGGCGGACACAACACCTTTGTTTGTTTGTGGTGCTGAGGATCGAACCCGGGCCGCATGCATGCCAGGCGAGCGCGCTACCGCTTGAGCCACATCCCCAGCCAAACAGAGGAGACTCTCTTAATGTTTTTGTCATCTGTGTACCTCACTTTCTTAGAGTGTTCTATTTTAAAATCAAGAAGATGATTTCCATCAATTACATTACATTAAAATTAAAAGTATTCACTAAAATAAACTCCTTTTTAAAATTGATTCTTAAGACATTTTACTTAAAACCATTTTTTGTATTAGGTACTTTACACAAAGTTTTTTCATGGTATATGTACTCTGATTCCACATAAAAAACAATCCATTAAACAGGGAATACAGGGAATATGTTTCACAAATTTGTCATTTTATTTACTCTCTCTCTCTCTCTCTCTCTCTCTCTCTCTCTCTCTCTCTCTCTTTCTTCTTCTTCTTCTTTTTCTTTCTTCTTCTTCTTCTTTTCTTCTTCTTCTTCTTCTTCTTCTTCTTCTTCTGCTTCTACTTCTTCTTCTTTCTTCTTCGTGAACATACCTGAAGGAGTAATAAATAAAATTTTAATGTAACATATTGAGTGAAAACGTGGAATTAAAGTAAATTTTTCTTTCTTTCTTTCTTTTTTCTTTCTTTCTTTCTTTCTTTCTTTCTTTTTCTTTCTTTCTTTCTGTATTTCTTTCTTTTCTTTTTAGTAAATGCTCACTCTGAAAATAATATCATTGTTTTAATGAGAGATTTTCAAATTGTTTTCTGAAAAGTAAATATTTTAATCTTTGTGGTAGGCATGGTGGGTAGATTTATCTCACATTATTTGATTCTACCATTGTAGAATTCAATAAACCATAGACAGTATGTAAATAAATCTAGTTATCAATTAATTTTTCTTGGGTCAGGTCTTTAGTGTTGTATTGACAAAGTCCACACTGAACCTCAGGTTGTCAAGGACAAATAAGTTTTCTTTTAGTATGTTTTCTGAATTTGCATTAAATACAATTATTTTGGTTTTGTGTGTAAAGATAAATTTTAATAAACACAGGTTCCACAAAAGTCCTACTGCTAAGTCAAACAAAATATTTAATACTCTACACAGAAACTCTGAAACACTTTCAAAGAAATATTTAAAAGCCTAAATAAATATGCTCAGATCCTTGCTCATGAATTAGAAGAGTCAGTGTTGCAAAACTGTTCACTTTCAACAAAGTTACCTGTAGATTCATTTTAGTAGTAAACAAAAATCTCCAGAGTGTGTGTGTGAGTGTGTGTGTGTGTATGTGCTTGTGTCTGTGTGTGTGCTATGTGTTTATGTGTGTGTGTATCTAAATTAGTAAGACGTTTTAAAATTTTAGCATTGGCATGTTGAATAAGGCAGAAATATTTTTGAGAAGTGAATCATTAGATACCAAAAGTTTTTTTTTTTTTTTCCGATTTTAGAAAAATAGTTTTCAGTGGCTCTGGGTGAGGAACAGTGTGTAGATGCCGAGTGCTCGGTTACATCAGGCAGCAGCCCCTCGAGGTGGTCCGTGGGTCCCCTGCTGGTGGAAAAGATCCTCCCGGTTCTCCTTCTCCCGCACCACAGAAGACTGCTTCACTGCTCCTGTGGCCACTTCCTCTCCATCGGCGTGGACCAGCACAGTGCGGAAACTTTCGCCCGAGCCCCAGCTGCTCTGGCTCTTCCACACCAGGGTGGCGGGGGGCTGTGGGCCACCCCGGCACCAGCTGCCCACACCGTGACTGTCTGGCCGGCCCGCAGGACGTACTTGGGTGTGAACTTACAGGCGATCTCATCGCCCTCCAGGACCTGCCTCTTAATCCTCCAGTTCCCCAGGGACTGATCCTTGTCTGAGTCCTTCTTGAGCCGCAGGAACCTGCCCTCCAGGTCAATCTCCTCCGTGCTGACGCTGCAGGTGGCAGAGGCCTGCTGGGCCAGGAGGAAGCTGCTGCTGCTGCTGCCCGAGCCAATGCTGCCCGAGCCAATGCCACTTGAGCCGCTGCCTGGGGGCCTCCTCCGCCTCCAGACGCAGCCGCTTGCTTCGGCTTGAACGCCCAGCTCTGGACATGCTGCTGCTGCTGCTGCTCCAGGTGGCCCGTGAGATGGTGACCCGTGAGGAGGGGCTGGGAGCCAGCTTCAGCCTCTCCTCCTCGCCCTCTAGGAGCTTGCGGTAGGCGCTGATCTCCATGTCCAAGGTCAACTGGACGTCCAGCAACTCCTGGTACTCGGCCAGCTGTTGCTGCATCACATCACGCATCTCCATCATCTCCTGCTCCTTGGCGTCCAGCGTCTTCCGGAACTTCTCCCGCTCCTCAGTCCTGGCCCCTTCCAGCTCTCGGATGCGGTCCTCAGCAGCACTGGCCTGCTTCTGGAGGCTGGAGATCTGGTAGCTGGGGGACTCGATCCGCATGCGGGCCTCCTTCAGCTCCTCACCGGTAGCATACCAAAAGTTTTTATGAACACTTTTTAAGCTACAGTAATCAAGGCAGCTTTTTATAATACAAAAATATTCACAGAAAATTAGAATTAATCCTGAAACATAGTCACATAGACATGGAAATTGTATTGGAAACAAACCTACTACCGATCAACTTTATATTACACCATGTGTGGAAGTTAAATATACAAATGCAATCGGATGAAATCTGACTACTATTATATATCATACAAAAAAGAGATCAATGCAGAAAATAAATAAATATTTTTGAAGTTTGTAGAGGAGACTCTCTTTTTTTTTTTAAATATTTATTTATTTTTAGTTCTTGGCGGACACAACACCTTTGTTTGTTTGTGGTGCTGAGGATCGAACCCGGGCCGCATGCATGCCAGGCGAGCGCGCTACCGCTTGAGCCACATCCCCAGCCAAACAGAGGAGACTCTCTTAATGTTTTTGTCATCTGTGTACCTCACTTTCTTAGAGTGTTCTATTTTAAAATCAAGAAGATGATTTCCATAAATTAGATTACATTAAAATTAAAAGTATTCACTAAAATAAACTCCTTTTAAAATTGATTCTTAAGACATTTTACTTAAACCATTTTTTGTATTAGGTACTTTACACAAAGTTTTTTCATGGTATATGTACTCTGATTCCACATAAAAAACAATCCATTAAACAGGGAATACAGGGAATATGTTTCACAAATTTGTCATTTTATTTACTCTCTCTCTCTCTCTCTCTCTCTCTCTCTCTTTCTTCTTCTTCTTCTTTTTCTTCTTCTTCTTCTTCTTCTTCTTCTTCTTCTTCTTCTCTTCTTCTTCTGCTTCTTCTGCTTCTTCTTCTGCTTCTACTTCTTCTTCTTCTTCTTCGTGAACATACCTGAAGGAGTAATAAATAAAATTTTAATGTAACATATTGAGTGAAAACGTGGAATTAAAGTAAATTTTTCTTTCTTTCTTTCTTTTTTCTTTCTTTCTTTCTTTCTTTCTTTCTTTTTCTTTCTTTCTTTCTGTATTTCTTTCTTTCTTTTTTAGTAAATGGCTCACTCTGAAAATAATATCATTGTTTTAATGGAGAGATTTTCAAATTGTTTTCTGAAAAGTAAATATTTTAATCTTTGTGGTAGGCATGGTGGGTAGATTTATCTCACATTATTTGATTCTACCATTGTAGAATTCAATAAACCATAGACAGTATGTAAATAAATCTAGTTATCAATTAATTTTTCTTGGGTCAGGTCTTTAGTGTTGTATTGACAAAGTCCACACTGAACCTCAGGTTGTCAAGGACAAATAAGTTTTCTTTTAGTATGTTTTCTGAATTTGCATTAAATACAATTATTTTGGTTTTGTGTGTAAAGATAAATTTTAATAAACACAGGTTCCACAAAAGTCCCTACTGCTAAGTCAAACAAAATATTTAATACTCTACACAGAAACTCTGAAACACTTTCAAAGAAATATTTAAAAGCCTAAATAAATATGCTCAGATCCTTGCTCATGAATTAGAAGAGTCAGTGTTGCAAAACTGTTCACTTTCAACAAAGTTACCTGTAGATTCATTTTAGTAGTAAACAAAAATCTCCAGAGTGTGTGTGTGAGTGTGTGTGTGTGTATGTGCTTGTGTCTGTGTGTGTGCTATGTGTTTATGTGTGTGTGTATCTAAATTAGTAAGACGTTTTAAAAATTTTAGCATTGGCATGTTGAATAAGGCAGAAATATTTTTGAGAAGTGAATCATTAGATACCAAAAGTTTTTTTTTTTTTTTCCGATTTTAGAAAAATAGTTTTCAGTGGCTCTGGGTGAGGAACAGTGTATAGATGCCGAGTGCTCGGTTACATCAGGCAGCAGCCCCTCGAGGTGGTCCGTGGGTCCCCCTGCTGGTGGAAAAGATCCTCCCGGTTCTCCTTCTCCCGCACCACAGAAGACTGCTTCACTGCTCCTGTGGCCACTTCCTCTCCATCGGCGTGGACCAGCACAGTGCGGAAACTTTCGCCCGAGCCCCAGCTGCTCTGGCTCTTCCACACCAGGGTGGCGGGGGGCTGTGGGCCACCCCGGCACCAGCTGCCCACACCGTGACTGTCTGGCCGGCCCGCAGGACGTACTTGGGTGTGAACTTACAGGCGATCTCATCGCCCTCCAGGACCTGCCTCTTAATCCTCCAGTTCCCCAGGGACTGATCCTTGTCTGAGTCCTTCTTGAGCCGCAGGAACCTGCCCTCCAGGTCAATCTCCTCCGTGCTGACGCTGCAGGTGGCAGAGGCCTGCTGGGCCAGGAGGAAGCTGCTGCTGCTGCTGCCCGAGCCAATGCTGCCCGAGCCAATGCCACTTGAGCCGCTGCCTGGGGGCTCCCTCCGCCTCCAGACGCAGCCGCTTGCTTCGGCTTGAACGCCCAGCTCTGGACATGCTGCTGCTGCTGCTGCTCCAGGTGGCCCGTGAGATGGTGACCCGTGAGGAGGGGCTGGGAGCCAGCTTCAGCCTCTCCTCCTCGCCCTCTCGGAGCTTGCGGTAGGCGCTGATCTCCATGTCCAAGGTCAACTGGACGTCCAGCAACTCCTGGTACTCGGCCAGCTGTTGCTGCATCACATCACGCATCTCCATCATCTCCTGCTCCTTGGCGTCCAGCGTCTTCCGGAACTTCTCCCGCTCCTCAGTCCTGGCCCCTTCCAGCTCTCGGATGCGGTCCTCAGCAGCACTGGCCTGCTTCTGGAGGCTGGAGATCTGGTAGCTGGGGGACTCGATCCGCATGTGGGCCTCCTTCAGCTCCTCACCGGTAGCATACCAAAAGTTTTTATGAACACTTTTTAAGCTACAGTAATCAAGGCAGCTTTTTATAATACAAAAATATTCACAGAAAATTAGAATTAATCCTGAAACATAGTCACATAGACATGGAAATTGTATTGGAAACAAACCTACTACCGATCAACTTTATATTACACCATGTGTGGAAGTTAAATATACAAATGCAATCGGATGAAATCTGACTACTATTATATATCATACAAAAAAGAGATCAATGCAGAAAATAAATAAATATTTTTGAAGTTGTAGAGGAGACTCTCTTTTTTTTTTAAATATTTATTTATTTTTAGTTCTTGGCGGACACAACACCTTGTTTGTTTGTGGTGCTGAGGATCGAACCCGGGCCGCACGCATGCCAGGCGAGCGCGCTACCGCTTGAGCCACATCCCCAGCCAAACAGAGGAGACTCTCTTAATGTTTTTGTCATCTGTGTACCTCACCTTTCTTAGAGTGTTCTATTTTAAAATCAAGAAGATGATTTCCATAAATTAGATTACATTAAAATTAAAAGTATTCACTAAAATAAACTCCTTTTTAAAATTGATTCTTAAGACATTTTACTTAAACCATTTTTTGTATTAGGTACTTTACACAAAGTTTTTTCATGGTATATGTACTCTGATTCCACATAAAAAACAATCCATTAAACAGGGAATACAGGGAATATGTTTCACAAATTTTGTCATTTTATTTACTCTCTCTCTCTCTCTCTCTCTCTCTCTCTCTCTTTCTTCTTCTTCTTCTTTTTTCTTCTTCTTCTTCTTCTTCTTCTTCTTCTTCTTCTTTTCTTCTTCTTCTTCTTCTGCTTCTTCTTCTGCTTCTACTTCTTCTTCTTCTTCTTCGTGAACATACCTGAAGGAGTAATAAATAAAATTTTAATGTAACATATTGAGTGAAAACGTGGAATTAAGTAAATTTTTCTTTCTTTCTTTCTTTTTTCTTTCTTTCTTTCTTTCTTTCTTTCTTTCTTTCTTTCTTTCTTTCTGTATTTCTTTCTTTCTTTTTTAGTAAATGCTCACTCTGAAAATAATATCATTGTTTTAATGGAGAGATTTTCAAATTGTTTTCTGAAAAGTAAATATTTTAATCTTTGTGGTAGGCATGGTGGGTAGATTTATCTCACATTATTTGATTCTACCATTGTAGAATTCAATAAAACATAGACAGTATGTAAATAAATCTAGTTATCAATTAATTTTTCTTGGGTCAGGTCTTTAGTGTTGTATTGACAAAGTCCACACTGAACCTCAGGTTGTCAAGGACAAATAAGTTTTCTTTTAGTATGTTTTCTGAATTTGCATTAAATACAATTATTTTGGTTTTGTGTGTAAAGATAAATTTTAATAAACACAGGTTCCACAAAAGTCCTACTGCTAAGTCAAACAAAATATTTAAATACTCTACACAGAAAACTCTGAAACACTTTCAAAGAAAATATTTAAAAGCCTAAATAAATATGCTCAGATCCTTGCTCATGAATTAGAAGAGTCAGTGTTGCAAAACTGTTCACTTTCAACAAAGGTTACCTGTAGATTCATTTTAGTAGTAAACAAAAATCTCCCAGAGTGTGTGTGTGAGTGTGTGTGTGTGTATGTGCTTGTGTCTGTGTGTGTGCTATGTGTTTATGTGTGTGTGTATCTAAATTAGTAAGACGTTTTAAAAATTTTAGCATTGGCATGTTGAATAAGGCAGAAATATTTTTGAGAAGTGAATCATTAGATACCAAAAGTTTTTTTTTTTTTCCGATTTTAGAAAAATAGTTTTTCAGTGGCTCTGGGTGAGGAACAGTGTGTAGATGCCGAGTGCTCGGTTACATCAGGCAGCAGCCCCTCGAGGTGGTCCGTGGGTCCCCCTGCTGGTGGAAAAGATCCTCCCGGTTCTCCTTCTCCCGCACCACAGAAGACTGCTTCACTGCTCCTGTGGCCACTTTCCTCTCCATCGGCGTGGACCAGCACAGTGCGGAAACTTTCCGCCCCGAGCCCAGCTGCTCTGGGCTCTTCCACACCAGGGTGGCGGGGGGCTGTGGGCCACCCCGGCACACCGTGACTGTCTGGCCGGCCCGCAGGACGTACTTGGGTGTGAACTTACAGGCGATCTCATCGCCCTCCAGGACCTGCCTCTTAATCCTCCAGTTCCCCAGGGACTGATCCTTGTCTGAGTCCTTCTTGAGCCGCAGGAACCTGCCCTCCAGGTCAATCTCCTCCGTGCTGACGCTGCAGGTGGCAGAGGCCTGCTGGGCCAGGAGGAAGCTGCTGCTGCTGCTGCCCGAGCCAATGCTGCCCGAGCCAATGCCACTTGAGCCGCTGCCTGGGGGCTCCTCCGCCTCCAGACGCAGCCGCTTGCTTCGGCTTGAACGCCCAGCTCTGGACATGCTGCTGCTGCTGCTGCTCCAGGTGGCCCGTGAGATGGTGACCCGTGAGGAGGGGCTGGGAGCCAGCTTCAGCCTCTCCTCCTCGCCCTCTCGGAGCTTGCGGTAGGCGCTGATCTCCATGTCCAAGGTCAACTGGACGTCCAGCAACTCCTGGTACTCGGCCAGCTGTTGCTGCATCACATCACGCATCTCCATCATCTCCTGCTCCTTGGCGTCCAGCGTCTTCCGGAACTTCTCCCGCTCCTCAGTCCTGGCCCCTTCCAGCTCTCGGATGCGGTCCTCAGCAGCACTGGCCTGCTTCTGGAGGCTGGAGATCTGGTAGCTGGGGGACTCGATCCGCATGCGGGCCTCCTTCAGCTCCTCACCGGCAGCATACCAAAAGTTTTTATGAACACTTTTTAAGCTACAGTAATCAAGGCAGCTTTTTATAATACAAAAATATTCACAGAAAATTAGAATTAATCCTGAAACATAGTCACATAGACATGGAAATTGTATTGGAAACAAACCTACTACCGATCAACTTTATATTACACCATGTGTGGAAGTTAAATATACAAATGCAATCGGATGAAATCTGACTACTATTATATATCATACAAAAAAGAGATCAATGCAGAAAATAAATAAATATTTTTGAAGTTTGTAGAGGAGACTCTCTTTTTTTTTTAAATATTTATTTATTTTTAGTTCTTGGCGGACACAACACCTTTGTTTGTTTGTGGTGCTGAGGATCGAACCCGGGCCGCACGCATGCCAGGCGAGCGCGCTACCGCTTGAGCCACATCCCCAGCCAAACAGAGGAGACTCTCTTAATGTTTTTGTCATCTGTGTACCTCACTTTCTTAGAGTGTTCTATTTTAAAATCAAGAAGATGATTTCCATCAATTAGATTACATTAAAATTAAAAGTATTCACTAAAATAAACTCCTTTTTAAAATTGATTCTTAAGACATTTTACTTAAAACCATTTTTTGTATTAGGTACTTTACACAAAGTTTTTTCATGGTATATGTACTCTGATTCCACATAAAAAACAATCCATTAAACAGGGAATACAGGGAATATGTTTCACAAATTTGTCATTTTATTTACTCTCTCTCTCTCTCTCTCTCTCTCTCTCTCTCTCTCTCTCTCTCTTTCTTCTTCTTCTTCTTTTTCTTCTTCTTCTTCTTCTTCTTCTTCTTCTTCTTCTTCTTCTTCTTCTTCTGCTTCTACTTCTTCTTCTTCTTCTTCGTGAACATACCTGAAGGAGTAATAAATAAAATTTTAATGTAACATATTGAGTGAAAACGTGGAATTAAAGTAAATTTTTCTTTCTTTCTTTCTTTTTTCTTTCTTTCTTTCTTTCTTTCTTTCTTTTTCTTTCTTTCTTTCTGTATTTCTTTCTTTCTTTTTTAGTAAATGCTCACTCTGAAAATAATATCATTGTTTTAATGGAGAGATTTTCAAATTGTTTTCTGAAAAGTAAATATTTTAATCTTTGTGGTAGGCATGGTGGGTAGATTTATCTCACATTATTTGATTCTACCATTGTAGAATTCAATAAACCATAGACAGTATGTAAATAAATCTAGTTATCAATTAATTTTTCTTGGGTCAGGTCTTTAGTGTTGTATTGACAAAGTCCACACTGAACCTCAGGTTGTCAAGGACAAATAAGTTTTCTTTTAGTATGTTTTCTGAATTTGCATTAAATACAATTATTTTGGTTTTGTGTGTAAAGATAAATTTTAATAAACACAGGTTCCACAAAAGTCCTACTGCTAAGTCAAACAAAATATTTAATACTCTACACAGAAACTCTGAAACACTTTCAAAGAAATATTTAAAAGCCTAAATAAATATGCTCAGATCCTTGCTCATGAATTAGAAGAGTCAGTGTTGCAAAACTGTTCACTTTCAACAAAGTTACCTGTAGATTCATTTTAGTAGTAAACAAAAATCTCCAGAGTGTGTGTGTGAGTGTGTGTGTGTGTATGTGCTTGTGTCTGTGTGTGTGCTATGTGTTTATGTGTGTGTGTATCTAAATTAGTAAGACGTTTTAAAAATTTTAGCATTGGCATGTTGAATAAGGCAGAAATATTTTTGAGAAGTGAATCATTAGATACCAAAAGTTTTTTTTTTTTTCCGATTTTAGAAAAATAGTTTTCAGTGGCTCTGGGTGAGGAACAGTGTGTAGATGCCGAGTGCTCGGTTACATCAGGCAGCAGCCCCTCGAGGTGGTCCGTGGGTCCCCCTGCTGGTGGAAAAGATCCTCCCGGTTCTCCTTCTCCCGCACCACAGAAGACTGCTTCACTGCTCCTGTGGCCACTTCCTCTCCATCGGCGTGGACCAGCACAGTGCGGAAACTTTCGCCCGAGCCCCAGCTGCTCTGGCTCTTCCACACCAGGGTGGCGGGGGGCTGTGGGCCACCCCGGCACCAGCTGCCCACACCGTGACTGTCTGGCCGGCCCGCAGGACGTACTTGGGTGTGAACTTACAGGCGATCTCATCGCCCTCCAGGACCTGCCTCTTAATCCTCCAGTTCCCCAGGGACTGATCCTTGTCTGAGTCCTTCTTGAGCCGCAGGAACCTGCCCTCCAGGTCAATCTCCTCCGTGCTGACGCTGCAGGTGGCAGAGGCCTGCTGGGCCAGGAGGAAGCTGCTGCTGCTGCTGCCCGAGCCAATGCTGCCCGAGCCAATGCCACTTGAGCCGCTGCCTGGGGGCTCCTCCGCCTCCAGACGCAGCCGCTTGCTTCGGCTTGAACGCCCAGCTCTGGACATGCTGCTGCTGCTGCTGCTCCAGGTGGCCCGTGAGATGGTGACCCGTGAGGAGGGGCTGGGAGCCAGCTTCAGCCTCTCCTCCTCGCCCTCTAGGAGCTTGCGGTAGGCGCTGATCTCCATGTCCAAGGTCAACTGGACGTCCAGCAACTCCTGGTACTCGGCCAGCTGTTGCTGCATCACATCACGCATCTCCATCATCTCCTGCTCCTTGGCGTCCAGCGTCTTCCGGAACTTCTCCCGCTCCTCAGTCCTGGCCCCTTCCAGCTCTCGGATGCGGTCCTCAGCAGCACTGGCCTGCTTCTGGAGGCTGGAGATCTGGTAGCTGGGGGACTCGATCCGCATGCGGGCCTCCTTCAGCTCCTCACCGGTAGCATACCAAAAGTTTTTATGAACACTTTTTAAGCTACAGTAATCAAGGCAGCTTTTTATAATACAAAAATATTCACAGAAAATTAGAATTAATCCTGAAACATAGTCACATAGACATGGAAATTGTATTGGAAACAAACCTACTACCGATCAACTTTATATTACACCATGTGTGGAAGTTAAATATACAAATGCAATCGGATGAAATCTGACTACTATTATATATCATACAAAAAAGAGATCAATGCAGAAAATAAATAAATATTTTTGAAGTTTGTAGAGGAGACTCTCTTTTTTTTTTTAAATATTTATTTATTTTTAGTTCTTGGCGGACACAACACCTTTGTTTGTTTGTGGTGCTGAGGATCGAACCCGGGCCGCATGCATGCCAGGCGAGCGCGCTACCGCTTGAGCCACATCCCCAGCCAAACAGAGGAGACTCTCTTAATGTTTTTGTCATCTGTGTACCTCACTTTCTTAGAGTGTTCTATTTTAAAATCAAGAAGATGATTTCCATAAATTAGATTACATTAAAATTAAAAGTATTCACTAAAATAAACTCCTTTTTAAAATTGATTCTTAAGACATTTTACTTAAAACCATTTTTTGTATTAGGTACTTTACACAAAGTTTTTTCATGGTATATGTACTCTGATTCCACATAAAAAACAATCCATTAAACAGGGAATACAGGGAATATGTTTCACAAATTTGTCATTTTATTTACTCTCTCTCTCTCTCTCTCTCTCTCTCTCTCTCTTTCTTCTTCTTCTTCTTTTTCTTCTTCTTCTTCTTCTTCTTCTTCTTCTTCTTCTTCTTCTTCTTCTTCTTCTTCTTCTGCTTCTTCTTCTGCTTCTACTTCTTCTTCTTCTTCTTCGTGAACATACCTGAAGGAGTAATAAATAAAATTTTAATGTAACATATTGAGTGAAAACGTGGAATTAAAGTAAATTTTTCTTTCTTTCTTTCTTTTTTCTTTCTTTCTTTCTTTCTTTCTTTCTTTTTCTTTCTTTCTTTCTGTATTTCTTTCTTTCTTTTTTAGTAAATGCTCACTCTGAAAATAATATCATTGTTTTAATGGAGAGATTTTCAAATTGTTTTCTGAAAAGTAAATATTTTAATCTTTGTGGTAGGCATGGTGGGTAGATTTATCTCACATTATTTGATTCTACCATTGTAGAATTCAATAAACCATAGACAGTATGTAAATAAATCTAGTTATCAATTAATTTTTCTTGGGTCAGGTCTTTAGTGTTGTATTGACAAAGTCCACACTGAACCTCAGGTTGTCAAGGACAAATAAGTTTTCTTTTAGTATGTTTTCTGAATTTGCATTAAATACAATTATTTTGGTTTTGTGTGTAAAGATAAATTTTAATAAACACAGGTTCCACAAAAGTCCTACTGCTAAGTCAAACAAAATATTTAATACTCTACACAGAAACTCTGAAACACTTTCAAAGAAATATTTAAAAGCCTAAATAAATATGCTCAGATCCTTGCTCATGAATTAGAAGAGTCAGTGTTGCAAAACTGTTCACTTTCAACAAAGTTACCTGTAGATTCATTTTAGTAGTAAACAAAAATCTCCAGAGTGTGTGTGTGAGTGTGTGTGTGTGTATGTGCTTGTGTCTGTGTGTGTGCTATGTGTTTATGTGTGTGTGTATCTAAATTAGTAAGACGTTTTAAAAATTTTAGCATTGGCATGTTGAATAAGGCAGAAATATTTTTGAGAAGTGAATCATTAGATACCAAAAGTTTTTTTTTTTTTTCCGATTTTAGAAAAATAGTTTTCAGTGGCTCTGGGTGAGGAACAGTGTATAGATGCCGAGTGCTCGGTTACATCAGGCAGCAGCCCCTCGAGGTGGTCCGTGGGTCCCCCTGCTGGTGGAAAAGATCCTCCCGGTTCTCCTTCTCCCGCACCACAGAAGACTGCTTCACTGCTCCTGTGGCCACTTCCTCTCCATCGGCGTGGACCAGCACAGTGCGGAAACTTTCGCCCGAGCCCCAGCTGCTCTGGCTCTTCCACACCAGGGTGGCGGGGGGCTGTGGGCCACCCCGGCACCAGCTGCCCACACCGTGACTGTCTGGCCGGCCCGCAGGACGTACTTGGGTGTGAACTTACAGGCGATCTCATCGCCCTCCAGGACCTGCCTCTTAATCCTCCAGTTCCCCAGGGACTGATCCTTGTCTGAGTCCTTCTTGAGCCGCAGGAACCTGCCCTCCAGGTCAATCTCCTCCGTGCTGACGCTGCAGGTGGCAGAGGCCTGCTGGGCCAGGAGGAAGCTGCTGCTGCTGCTGCCCGAGCCAATGCTGCCCGAGCCAATGCCACTTGAGCCGCTGCCTGGGGGCTCCTCCGCCTCCAGACGCAGCCGCTTGCTTCGGCTTGAACGCCCAGCTCTGGACATGCTGCTGCTGCTGCTGCTCCAGGTGGCCCGTGAGATGGTGACCCGTGAGGAGGGGCTGGGAGCCAGCTTCAGCCTCTCCTCCTCGCCCTCTCGGAGCTTGCGGTAGGCGCTGATCTCCATGTCCAAGGTCAACTGGACGTCCAGCAACTCCTGGTACTCGGCCAGCTGTTGCTGCATCACATCACGCATCTCCATCATCTCCTGCTCCTTGGCGTCCAGCGTCTTCCGGAACTTCTCCCGCTCCTCAGTCCTGGCCCCTTCCAGCTCTCGGATGCGGTCCTCAGCAGCACTGGCCTGCTTCTGGAGGCTGGAGATCTGGTAGCTGGGGGACTCGATCCGCATGTGGGCCTCCTTCAGCTCCTCACCGGTAGCATACCAAAAGTTTTTATGAACACTTTTTAAGCTACAGTAATCAAGGCAGCTTTTTATAATACAAAAATATTCACAGAAAATTAGAATTAATCCTGAAACATAGTCACATAGACATGGAAATTGTATTGGAAACAAACCTACTACCGATCAACTTTATATTACACCATGTGTGGAAGTTAAATATACAAATGCAATCGGATGAAATCTGACTACTATTATATATCATACAAAAAAGAGATCAATGCAGAAAATAAATAAATATTTTTGAAGTTTGTAGAGGAGACTCTCTTTTTTTTTTAAATATTTATTTATTTTTAGTTCTTGGCGGACACAACACCTTTGTTTGTTTGTGGTGCTGAGGATCGAACCCGGGCCGCACGCATGCCAGGCGAGCGCGCTACCGCTTGAGCCACATCCCCAGCCAAACAGAGGAGACTCTCTTAATGTTTTTGTCATCTGTGTACCTCACTTTCTTAGAGTGTTCTATTTTAAAATCAAGAAGATGATTTCCATAAATTAGATTACATTAAAATTAAAAGTATTCACTAAAATAAACTCCTTTTTAAAATTGATTCTTAAGACATTTTACTTAAAACCATTTTTTGTATTAGGTACTTTACACAAAGTTTTTTCATGGTATATGTACTCTGATTCCACATAAAAAACAATCCATTAAACAGGGAATACAGGGAATATGTTTCACAAATTTGTCATTTTATTTACTCTCTCTCTCTCTCTCTCTCTCTCTCTCTCTCTTTCTTCTTCTTCTTCTTTTTCTTCTTCTTCTTCTTCTTCTTCTTCTTCTTCTTCTTCTTCTTCTTCTTCTGCTTCTTCTTCTGCTTCTACTTCTTCTTCTTCTTCTTCGTGAACATACCTGAAGGAGTAATAAATAAAATTTTAATGTAACATATTGAGTGAAAACGTGGAATTAAAGTAAATTTTTCTTTCTTTCTTTCTTTTTTCTTTCTTTCTTTCTTTCTTTCTTTCTTTTTCTTTCTTTCTTTCTGTATTTCTTTCTTTCTTTTTTAGTAAATGCTCACTCTGAAAATAATATCATTGTTTTAATGGAGAGATTTTCAAATTGTTTTCTGAAAAGTAAATATTTTAATCTTTGTGGTAGGCATGGTGGGTAGATTTATCTCACATTATTTGATTCTACCATTGTAGAATTCAATAAACCATAGACAGTATGTAAATAAATCTAGTTATCAATTAATTTTTCTTGGGTCAGGTCTTTAGTGTTGTATTGACAAAGTCCACACTGAACCTCAGGTTGTCAAGGACAAATAAGTTTTCTTTTAGTATGTTTTCTGAATTTGCATTAAATACAATTATTTTGGTTTTGTGTGTAAAGATAAATTTTAATAAACACAGGTTCCACAAAAGTCCTACTGCTAAGTCAAACAAAATATTTAATACTCTACACAGAAACTCTGAAACACTTTCAAAGAAATATTTAAAAGCCTAAATAAATATGCTCAGATCCTTGCTCATGAATTAGAAGAGTCAGTGTTGCAAAACTGTTCACTTTCAACAAAGTTACCTGTAGATTCATTTTAGTAGTAAACAAAAATCTCCAGAGTGTGTGTGTGAGTGTGTGTGTGTGTATGTGCTTGTGTCTGTGTGTGTGCTATGTGTTTATGTGTGTGTGTATCTAAATTAGTAAGACGTTTTAAAAATTTTAGCATTGGCATGTTGAATAAGGCAGAAATATTTTTGAGAAGTGAATCATTAGATACCAAAAGTTTTTTTTTTTTTCCGATTTTAGAAAAATAGTTTTCAGTGGCTCTGGGTGAGGAACAGTGTGTAGATGCCGAGTGCTCGGTTACATCAGGCAGCAGCCCCTCGAGGTGGTCCGTGGGTCCCCCTGCTGGTGGAAAAGATCCTCCCGGTTCTCCTTCTCCCGCACCACAGAAGACTGCTTCACTGCTCCTGTGGCCACTTCCTCTCCATCGGCGTGGACCAGCACAGTGCGGAAACTTTCGCCCGAGCCCCAGCTGCTCTGGCTCTTCCACACCAGGGTGGCGGGGGGCTGTGGGCCACCCCGGCACCAGCTGCCCACACCGTGACTGTCTGGCCGGCCCGCAGGACGTACTTGGGTGTGAACTTACAGGCGATCTCATCGCCCTCCAGGACCTGCCTCTTAATCCTCCAGTTCCCCAGGGACTGATCCTTGTCTGAGTCCTTCTTGAGCCGCAGGAACCTGCCCTCCAGGTCAATCTCCTCCGTGCTGACGCTGCAGGTGGCAGAGGCCTGCTGGGCCAGGAGGAAGCTGCTGCTGCTGCTGCCCGAGCCAATGCTGCCCGAGCCAATGCCACTTGAGCCGCTGCCTGGGGGCTCCTCCGCCTCCAGACGCAGCCGCTTGCTTCGGCTTGAACGCCCAGCTCTGGACATGCTGCTGCTGCTGCTGCTCCAGGTGGCCCGTGAGATGGTGACCCGTGAGGAGGGGCTGGGAGCCAGCTTCAGCCTCTCCTCCTCGCCCTCTCGGAGCTTGCGGTAGGCGCTGATCTCCATGTCCAAGGTCAACTGGACGTCCAGCAACTCCTGGTACTCGGCCAGCTGTTGCTGCATCACATCACGCATCTCCATCATCTCCTGCTCCTTGGCGTCCAGCGTCTTCCGGAACTTCTCCCGCTCCTCAGTCCTGGCCCCTTCCAGCTCTCGGATGCGGTCCTCAGCAGCACTGGCCTGCTTCTGGAGGCTGGAGATCTGGTAGCTGGGGGACTCGATCCGCATGCGGGCCTCCTTCAGCTCCTCACCGGCAGCATACCAAAAGTTTTTATGAACACTTTTTAAGCTACAGTAATCAAGGCAGCTTTTTATAATACAAAAATATTCACAGAAAATTAGAATTAATCCTGAAACATAGTCACATAGACATGGAAATTGTATTGGAAACAAACCTACTACCGATCAACTTTATATTACACCATGTGTGGAAGTTAAATATACAAATGCAATCGGATGAAATCTGACTACTATTATATATCATACAAAAAAGAGATCAATGCAGAAAATAAATAAATATTTTTGAAGTTTGTAGAGGAGACTCTCTTTTTTTTTTAAATATTTATTTATTTTTAGTTCTTGGCGGACACAACACCTTTGTTTGTTTGTGGTGCTGAGGATCGAACCCGGGCCGCATGCATGCCAGGCGAGCGCGCTACCGCTTGAGCCACATCCCCAGCCAAACAGAGGAGACTCTCTTAATGTTTTTGTCATCTGTGTACCTCACTTTCTTAGAGTGTTCTATTTTAAAATCAAGAAGATGATTTCCATAAATTAGATTACATTAAAATTAAAAGTATTCACTAAAATAAACTCCTTTTTAAAATTGATTCTTAAGACATTTTACTTAAAACCATTTTTTGTATTAGGTACTTTACACAAAGTTTTTTCATGGTATATGTACTCTGATTCCACATAAAAAACAATCCATTAAACAGGGAATACAGGGAATATGTTTCACAAATTTGTCATTTTATTTACTCTCTCTCTCTCTCTCTCTCTCTCTCTCTCTTTCTTCTTCTTCTTCTTTTTCTTCTTCTTCTTCTTCTTCTTCTTCTTCTTCTTCTTCTTCTTCTTCTTCTGCTTCTACTTCTTCTTCTTCTTCTTCGTGAACATACCTGAAGGAGTAATAAATAAAATTTTAATGTAACATATTGAGTGAAAACGTGGAATTAAAGTAAATTTTTCTTTCTTTCTTTCTTTTTTCTTTCTTTCTTTCTTTCTTTCTTTTTCTTTCTTTCTTTCTGTATTTCTTTCTTTCTTTTTTAGTAAATGCTCACTCTGAAAATAATATCATTGTTTTAATGGAGAGATTTTCAAATTGTTTTCTGAAAAGTAAATATTTTAATCTTTGTGGTAGGCATGGTGGGTAGATTTATCTCACATTATTTGATTCTACCATTGTAGAATTCAATAAACCATAGACAGTATGTAAATAAATCTAGTTATCAATTAATTTTTCTTGGGTCAGGTCTTTAGTGTTGTATTGACAAAGTCCACACTGAACCTCAGGTTGTCAAGGACAAATAAGTTTTCTTTTAGTATGTTTTCTGAATTTGCATTAAATACAATTATTTTGGTTTTGTGTGTAAAGATAAATTTTAATAAACACAGGTTCCACAAAAGTCCTACTGCTAAGTCAAACAAAATATTTAATACTCTACACAGAAACTCTGAAACACTTTCAAAGAAATATTTAAAAGCCTAAATAAATATGCTCAGATCCTTGCTCATGAATTAGAAGAGTCAGTGTTGCAAAACTGTTCACTTTCAACAAAGTTACCTGTAGATTCATTTTAGTAGTAAACAAAAATCTCCAGAGTGTGTGTGTGAGTGTGTGTGTGTGTATGTGCTTGTGTCTGTGTGTGTGCTATGTGTTTATGTGTGTGTGTATCTAAATTAGTAAGACGTTTTAAAAATTTTAGCATTGGCATGTTGAATAAGGCAGAAATATTTTTGAGAAGTGAATCATTAGATACCAAAAGTTTTTTTTTTTTTTTCCGATTTTAGAAAAATAGTTTTCAGTGGCTCTGGGTGAGGAACAGTGTGTAGATGCCGAGTGCTCGGTTACATCAGGCAGCAGCCCCTCGAGGTGGTCCGTGGGTCCCCCTGCTGGTGGAAAAGATCCTCCCGGTTCTCCTTCTCCCGCACCCCAGAAGACTGCTTCACTGCTCCTGTGGCCACTTCCTCTCCATCGGCGTGGACCAGCACAGTGCGGAAACTTTCGCCCGAGCCCCAGCTGCTCTGGCTCTTCCACACCAGGGTGGCGGGGGGCTGTGGGCCACCCCGGCACCAGCTGCCCACACCGTGACTGTCTGGCCGGCCCGCAGGACGTACTTGGGTGTGAACTTACAGGCGATCTCATCGCCCTCCAGGACCTGCCTCTTAATCCTCCAGTTCCCCAGGGACTGATCCTTGTCTGAGTCCTTCTTGAGCCGCAGGAACCTGCCCTCCAGGTCAATCTCCTCCGTGCTGACGCTGCAGGTGGCAGAGGCCTGCTGGGCCAGGAGGAAGCTGCTGCTGCTGCTGCCCGAGCCAATGCTGCCCGAGCCAATGCCACTTGAGCCGCTGCCTGGGGGCTCCTCCGCCTCCAGACGCAGCCGCTTGCTTCGGCTTGAACGCCCAGCTCTGGACATGCTGCTGCTGCTGCTCCAGGTGGCCCGTGAGATGGTGACCCGTGAGGAGGGGCTGGGAGCCAGCTTCAGCCTCTCCTCCTCGCCCTCTCGGAGCTTGCGGTAGGCGCTGATCTCCATGTCCAAGGTCAACTGGACGTCCAGCAACTCCTGGTACTCGGCCAGCTGTTGCTGCATCACATCACGCATCTCCATCATCTCCTGCTCCTTGGCGTCCAGCGTCTTCCGGAACTTCTCCCGCTCCTCAGTCCTGGCCCCTTCCAGCTCTCGGATGCGGTCCTCAGCAGCACTGGCCTGCTTCTGGAGGCTGGAGATCTGGTAGCTGGGGGACTCGATCCGCATGCGGGCCTCCTTCAGCTCCTCACCGGTAGCATACCAAAAGTTTTTATGAACACTTTTTAAGCTACAGTAATCAAGGCAGCTTTTTATAATACAAAAATATTCACAGAAAATTAGAATTAATCCTGAAACATAGTCACATAGACATGGAAATTGTATTGGAAACAAACCTACTACCGATCAACTTTATATTACACCATGTGTGGAAGTTAAATATACAAATGCAATCGGATGAAATCTGACTACTATTATATATCATACAAAAAAGAGATCAATGCAGAAAATAAATAAATATTTTTGAAGTTTGTAGAGGAGACTCTCTTTTTTTTTTTAAATATTTATTTATTTTTAGTTCTTGGCGGACACAACACCTTTGTTTGTTTGTGGTGCTGAGGATCGAACCCGGGCCGCACGCATGCCAGGCGAGCGCGCTACCGCTTGAGCCACATCCCCAGCCAAACAGAGGAGACTCTCTTAATGTTTTTGTCATCTGTGTACCTCACTTTCTTAGAGTGTTCTATTTTCAAATCAAGAAGATGATTTCCATAAATTAGATTACATTAAAATTAAAAGTATTCACTAAAATAAACTCCTTTTTAAAATTGATTCTTAAGACATTTTACTTAAAACCATTTTTTGTATTAGGTACTTTACACAAAGTTTTTTCATGGTATATGTACTCTGATTCCACATAAAAAACAATCCATTAAACAGGGAATACAGGGAATATGTTTCACAAATTTGTCATTTTATTTACTCTCTCTCTCTCTCTCTCTCTCTCTCTCTCTCTCTCTCTTTCTTCTTCTTCTTCTTTTTCTTCTTCTTCTTCTTCTTCTTCTTCTTCTTCTTCTTCTTCTTCTTCTGCTTCTACTTCTTCTTCTTCTTCTTCGTGAACATACCTGAAGGAGTAATAAATAAAATTTTAATGTAACATATTGAGTGAAAACGTGGAATTAAAGTAAATTTTTCTTTCTTTCTTTCTTTTTTCTTTCTTTCTTTCTTTCTTTCTTTCTTTTTCTTTCTTTCTTTCTGTATTTCTTTCTTTCTTTTTTAGTAAATGCTCACTCTGAAAATAATATCATTGTTTTAATGGAGAGATTTTCAAATTGTTTTCTGAAAAGTAAATATTTTAATCTTTGTGGTAGGCATGGTGGGTAGATTTATCTCACATTATTTGATTCTACCATTGTAGAATTCAATAAACCATAGACAGTATGTAAATAAATCTAGTTATCAATTAATTTTTCTTGGGTCAGGTCTTTAGTGTTGTATTGACAAAGTCCACACTGAACCTCAGGTTGTCAAGGACAAATAAGTTTTCTTTTAGTATGTTTTCTGAATTTGCATTAAATACAATTATTTTGGTTTTGTGTGTAAAGATAAATTTTAATAAACACAGGTTCCACAAAAGTCCTACTGCTAAGTCAAACAAAATATTTAATACTCTACACAGAAACTCTGAAACACTTTCAAAGAAATATTTAAAAGCCTAAATAAATATGCTCAGATCCTTGCTCATGAATTAGAAGAGTCAGTGTTGCAAAACTGTTCACTTTCAACAAAGTTACCTGTAGATTCATTTTAGTAGTAAACAAAAATCTCCAGAGTGTGTGTGTGAGTGTGTGTGTGTGTATGTGCTTGTGTCTGTGTGTGTGCTATGTGTTTATGTGTGTGTGTATCTAAATTAGTAAGACGTTTTAAAAATTTTAGCATTGGCATATTGAATAAGGCAGAAATATTTTTGAGAAGTGAATCATTAGATACCAAAAGTTTTTTTTTTTTTCCGATTTTAGAAAAATAGTTTTCAGTGGCTCTGGGTGAGGAACAGTGTGTAGATGCCGAGTGCTCGGTTACATCAGGCAGCAGCCCCTCGAGGTGGTCCGTGGGTCCCCCTGCTGGTGGAAAAGATCCTCCCGGTTCTCCTTCTCCCGCACCACAGAAGACTGCTTCACTGCTCCTGTGGCCACTTCCTCTCCATCGGCGTGGACCAGCACAGTGCGGAAACTTTCGCCCGAGCCCCAGCTGCTCTGGCTCTTCCACACCAGGGTGGCGGGGGGCTGTGGGCCACCCCGGCACCAGCTGCCCACACCGTGACTGTCTGGCCGGCCCGCAGGACGTACTTGGGTGTGAACTTACAGGCGATCTCATCGCCCTCCAGGACCTGCCTCTTAATCCTCCAGTTCCCCAGGGACTGATCCTTGTCTGAGTCCTTCTTGAGCCGCAGGAACCTGCCCTCCAGGTCAATCTCCTCCGTGCTGACGCTGCAGGTGGCCGAGGCCTGCTGGGCCAGGAGGAAGCTGCTGCTGCTGCTGGCCGAGCCAATGCTGCCCGAGCCAATGCCACTTGAGCCGCTGCCTGGGGGCTCCTCCGCCTCCAGACGCAGCCGCTTGCTTCGGCTTGAACGCCCAGCTCTGGACATGCTGCTGCTGCTGCTCCAGGTGGCCCGTGAGATGGTGACCCGTGAGGAGGGGCTGGGAGACAGCTTCAGCCTCTCCTCCTCGCCCTCTAGGAGCTTGCGGTAGGCGCTGATCTCCATGTCCAAGGTCAACTGGACGTCCAGCAACTCCTGGTACTCGGCCAGCTGTTGCTGCATCACATCACGCATCTCCATCATCTCCTGCTCCTTGGCGTCCAGCGTCTTCCGGAACTTCTCCCGCTCCTCAGTCCTGGCCCCTTCCAGCTCTCGGATGCGGTCCTCAGCAGCACTGGCCTGCTTCTGGAGGCTGGAGATCTGGTAGCTGGGGGACTCGATCCGCATGCGGGCCTCCTTCAGCTCCTCACGGGCAGCATACCAAAAGTTTTTATGAACACTTTTTAAGCTACAGTAATCAAGGCAGCTTTTTAGAATACAAAAATATTCACAGAAAATTAGAATTAATCCTGAAACATAGTCACATAGACATGGAAATTGTATTGGAAACAAACCTACTACCGATCAACTTTATATTACACCATGTGTGGAAGTTAAATATACAAATGCAAACGGATGAAATCTGACTACTATTATATATCATACAAAAAAGAGATCAATGCAGACAATAAATAAATATTTTTGAAGTTTGTAGAGGAGACTCTCTCTTTTTTTTTTAAATATTTATTTATTTTTAGTTCTCGGCGGACACAACATCTTTGTTTGTTTGTGGTGCTGAGGACCGAACCCGGGCCGCACGCATGCCAGGCGAGCGCGCTACCGCTTGAGCCACATCCCCAGCCACACAGAGGAGACTCTCTTAATGTTTTTGTCATCTGCGTACCTCACTTTCTTAGAGTGTTCTATTTTAAAATCAAGAAGATGATTTCCATAAATTAGATTACATTAAAATTAAAAGTATTCACTAAAATAAACTCCTTTTTAAAATTGATTCTTAAGACATTTTACTTAAAAACATTTTTTGTATTAGGTACTTTACACAAAGTTTTTTCATGGTATATGTACTCTGATTCCACATAAAAAACAATCCATTAAACAGGGAATACAGGGAATATGTTTCACAAATTTGTCATTTTATTTACTCTCTCTCTCTCTTTCTCTCTCTCTATCTCTCTCTTTCTCTCTCTCTCTCTCTTCTTCTTCTTCTTTGTCTTCTTCTTCTTCTTCTTCTTCTTCTTCTTCTTCTTCTTCTTCTTCTTCTTCTTCTTCTTCTTTGTGAACATACCTGAAGGAGTAATAAATAAAATTGTAATGTAACATATTGAGTGAAAACGTGGAATTAAAGTAATTTTTTCTTTCTTTCTTTCTTTCTTTCTTTCTTTCTTTCTTTCTTTCTTTCTTTATTTTTCTTTCTTTCTTTCTGTATTTCTTTCTTTCTTTTTTAGTAAATGCTCACTCTGAAAATAATATCATTGTTTTAATGGAGAGATTTTCAAATTGTTTTCTGAAAAGTAAATATTTTAATCTTTGTGGTAGGCATGGTGGGTAGATTTATCTCACATTATTTGATTCTACCATTGTAGAATTCAATAAACCATAGACAGTATGTAAATAAATCTAGTTATCAATTAATTTTTCTTGGGTCAGGTCTTTAGTGTTGTATTGACAAAGTCCACACTGAACCTCAGGTTGTCAAGGACAAATAAGTTTTCTTTTAGTATGTTTTCTGAATTTGCATTAAATACAATTATTTTGGTTTTGTGTGTAAAGATAAATTTTAATAAACACAGGTTCCACAAAAGTCCTACTGCTAAGTCAAACAAAATATTTAATACTCTACACAGAAACTCTGAAACACTTTCAAAGAAATATTTAAAAGCCTAAATAAATATGCTCAGATCCTTGCTCATGAATTAGAAGAGTCAGTGTTGCAAAACTGTTCACTTTCAACAAAGTTACCTGTAGATTCATTTTAGTAGTAAACAAAAATCTCCAGAGTGTGTGTGTGAGTGTGTGTGTGTGTATGTGCTTGTGTCTGTGTGTGTGCTATGTGTTTATGTGTGTGTGTATCTAAATTAGTAAGACGTTTTAAAAATTTTAGCATTGGCATGTTGAATAAGGCAGAAATATTTTTGAGAAGTGAATCATTAGATACCAAAAGTTTTTTTTTTTTTTTCCGATTTTAGAAAAATAGTTTTCAGTGGCTCTGGGTGAGGAACAGTGTGTAGATGCCGAGTGCTCGGTTACATCAGGCAGCAGCCCCTCGAGGTGGTCCGTGGGTCCCCCTGCTGGTGGAAAAGATCCTCCCGGTTCTCCTTCTCCCGCACCACAGAAGACTGCTTCACTGCTCCTGTGGCCACTTCCTCTCCATCGGCGTGGACCAGCACAGTGCGGAAACTTTCGCCCGAGCCCCAGCTGCTCTGGCTCTTCCACACCAGGGTGGCGGGGGGCTGTGGGCCACCCCGGCACCAGCTGCCCACACCGTGACTGTCTGGCCGGCCCGCAGGACGTACTTGGGTGTGAACTTACAGGCGATCTCATCGCCCTCCAGGACCTGCCTCTTAATCCTCCAGTTCCCCAGGGACTGATCCTTGTCTGAGTCCTTCTTGAGCCGCAGGAACCTGCCCTCCAGGTCAATCTCCTCCGTGCTGACGCTGCAGGTGGCAGAGGCCTGCTGGGCCAGGAGGAAGCTGCTGCTGCTGCTGCCCGAGCCAATGCTGCCCGAGCCAATGCCACTTGAGCCGCTGCCTGGGGGCTCCTCCGCCTCCAGACGCAGCCGCTTGCTTCGGCTTGAACGCCCAGCTCTGGACATGCTGCTGCTGCTGCTCCAGGTGGCCCGTGAGATGGTGACCCGTGAGGAGGGGCTGGGAGCCAGCTTCAGCCTCTCCTCCTCGCCCTCTCGGAGCTTGCGGTAGGCGCTGATCTCCATGTCCAAGGTCAACTGGACGTCCAGCAACTCCTGGTACTCGGCCAGCTGTTGCTGCATCACATCACGCATCTCCATCATCTCCTGCTCCTTGGCGTCCAGCGTCTTCCGGAACTTCTCCCGCTCCTCAGTCCTGGCCCCTTCCAGCTCTCGGATGCGGTCCTCAGCAGCACTGGCCTGCTTCTGGAGGCTGGAGATCTGGTAGCTGGGGGACTCGATCCGCATGCGGGCCTCCTTCAGCTCCTCACCGGTAGCATACCAAAAGTTTTTATGAACACTTTTTAAGCTACAGTAATCAAGGCAGCTTTTTATAATACAAAAATATTCACAGAAAATTAGAATTAATCCTGAAACATAGTCACATAGACATGGAAATTGTATTGGAAACAAACCTACTACCGATCAACTTTATATTACACCATGTGTGGAAGTTAAATATACAAATGCAATCGGATGAAATCTGACTACTATTATATATCATACAAAAAAGAGATCAATGCAGAAAATAAATAAATATTTTTGAAGTTTGTAGAGGAGACTCTCTTTTTTTTTTTAAATATTTATTTATTTTTAGTTCTTGGCGGACACAACACCTTTGTTTGTTTGTGGTGCTGAGGATCGAACCCGGGCCGCACGCATGCCAGGCGAGCGCGCTACCGCTTGAGCCACATCCCCAGCCAAACAGAGGAGACTCTCTTAATGTTTTTGTCATCTGTGTACCTCACTTTCTTAGAGTGTTCTATTTTAAAATCAAGAAGATGATTTCCATAAATTAGATTACATTAAAATTAAAAGTATTCACTAAAATAAACTCCTTTTTAAAATTGATTCTTAAGACATTTTACTTAAAACCATTTTTTGTATTAGGTACTTTACACAAAGTTTTTTCATGGTATATGTACTCTGATTCCACATAAAAAACAATCCATTAAACAGGGAATACAGGGAATATGTTTCACAAATTTGTCATTTTATTTACTCTCTCTCTCTCTCTCTCTCTCTCTCTCTCTCTCTCTCTCTTTCTTCTTCTTCTTCTTTTTCTTCTTCTTCTTCTTCTTCTTCTTCTTCTTCTTCTTCTTCTTCTTCTTCTGCTTCTACTTCTTCTTCTTCTTCTTCGTGAACATACCTGAAGGAGTAATAAATAAAATTTTAATGTAACATATTGAGTGAAAACGTGGAATTAAAGTAAATTTTTCTTTCTTTCTTTCTTTTTTCTTTCTTTCTTTCTTTCTTTCTTTCTTTCTTTTTCTTTCTTTCTTTCTGTATTTCTTTCTTTCTTTTTTAGTAAATGCTCACTCTGAAAATAATATCATTGTTTTAATGGAGAGATTTTCAAATTGTTTTCTGAAAAGTAAATATTTTAATCTTTGTGGTAGGCATGGTGGGTAGATTTATCTCACATTATTTGATTCTACCATTGTAGAATTCAATAAACCATAGACAGTATGTAAATAAATCTAGTTATCAATTAATTTTTCTTGGGTCAGGTCTTTAGTGTTGTATTGACAAAGTCCACACTGAACCTCAGGTTGTCAAGGACAAATAAGTTTTCTTTTAGTATGTTTTCTGAATTTGCATTAAATACAATTATTTTGGTTTTGTGTGTAAAGATAAATTTTAATAAACACAGGTTCCACAAAAGTCCTACTGCTAAGTCAAACAAAATATTTAATACTCTACACAGAAACTCTGAAACACTTTCAAAGAAATATTTAAAAGCCTAAATAAATATGCTCAGATCCTTGCTCATGAATTAGAAGAGTCAGTGTTGCAAAACTGTTCACTTTCAACAAAGTTACCTGTAGATTCATTTTAGTAGTAAACAAAAATCTCCAGAGTGTGTGTGTGAGTGTGTGTGTGTGTATGTGCTTGTGTCTGTGTGTGTGCTATGTGTTTATGTGTGTGTGTATCTAAATTAGTAAGACGTTTTAAAAATTTTAGCATTGGCATGTTGAATAAGGCAGAAATATTTTTGAGAAGTGAATCATTAGATACCAAAAGTTTTTTTTTTTTTTTCCGATTTTAGAAAAATAGTTTTCAGTGGCTCTGGGTGAGGAACAGTGTGTAGATGCCGAGTGCTCGGTTACATCAGGCAGCAGCCCCTCGAGGTGGTCCGTGGGTCCCCCTGCTGGTGGAAAAGATCCTCCCGGTTCTCCTTCTCCCGCACCACAGAAGACTGCTTCACTGCTCCTGTGGCCACTTCCTCTCCATCGGCGTGGACCAGCACAGTGCGGAAACTTTCGCCCGAGCCCCAGCTGCTCTGGCTCTTCCACACCAGGGTGGCGGGGGGCTGTGGGCCACCCCGGCACCAGCTGCCCACACCGTGACTGTCTGGCCGGCCCGCAGGACGTACTTGGGTGTGAACTTACAGGCGATCTCATCGCCCTCCAGGACCTGCCTCTTAATCCTCCAGTTCCCCAGGGACTGATCCTTGTCTGAGTCCTTCTTGAGCCGCAGGAACCTGCCCTCCAGGTCAATCTCCTCCGTGCTGACGCTGCAGGTGGCAGAGGCCTGCTGGGCCAGGAGGAAGCTGCTGCTGCTGCTGCCCGAGCCAATGCTGCCCGAGCCAATGCCACTTGAGCCGCTGCCTGGGGGCTCCTCCGCCTCCAGACGCAGCCGCTTGCTTCGGCTTGAACGCCCAGCTCTGGACATGCTGCTGCTGCTGCTCCAGGTGGCCCGTGAGATGGTGACCCGTGAGGAGGGGCTGGGAGCCAGCTTCAGCCTCTCCTCCTCGCCCTCTCGGAGCTTGCGGTAGGCGCTGATCTCCATGTCCAAGGTCAACTGGACGTCCAGCAACTCCTGGTACTCGGCCAGCTGTTGCTGCATCACATCACGCATCTCCATCATCTCCTGCTCCTTGGCGTCCAGCGTCTTCCGGAACTTCTCCCGCTCCTCAGTCCTGGCCCCTTCCAGCTCTCGGATGCGGTCCTCAGCAGCACTGGCCTGCTTCTGGAGGCTGGAGATCTGGTAGCTGGGGGACTCGATCCGCATGCGGGCCTCCTTCAGATCCTCACAGCATACAAAGTTTTTATGAACACTTTTAAGTACATAATCAAGCAGTTTTTATATCCAAAATCTCACATATAGATTATCCTAATATATAGTCACATAGACATGCCGATTGTATTTGGAAACAAACCTACTACCCCCGTTCAACTTTATAATACAACCATGTGT